>NC_046163.1:51676715-51774215 GCF_011064425.1 Rattus rattus | reverse complement strand
GCAGAAGGAGACAGAGATAGAGAGACAGAGAGAGAGAAAGAGCGAGAGAGACAGAGAGGAGAGAGAGAGACAGAGAGGAGGGAGAGAGAGACAGAGAGAGAGAGAGAGAGAGAGAGAGAGAGAGAGAGAGAGAGAGAGAGGCAAGCCTGAGGAGGATGATGTTGTTGCTGTGTATTACAATGGTCCCTGGTGGCAAAGGAAAGCCGCTTACTCTAGCTCACAGAGAGACTGGGGAAGACTCAGACACAAGAAAGGCCAACGGAAGCTTCCTCCGTTTAGTGTAAAACCTCATAAGTATCAGTTGACTCTTTACAAAGCCTAAAAGCCACTCCCCTGAGGTTTGTGGGGAAAAATGAAACAGTGAAGGAAAGTAATTTTCTCTAAGAGCTGAGCCTCTCTCTGTCACTCAGATTGTTAGGGGCGTAAATCCCAGCAATGATCACAAAGATCTTCGTGCCACTTCTCAGCGTTAAAAAAAAAAAAAAAAAAAAAAAAAGCCTCTTAGTGCATTAGCTAATCTGATTCTTACTATGAGCTATGAAGTATAGGTCCAGAGGGAGTCAGGGGTTTTAAAGTTCAGGCCAGGGCACTACCATTCTCCAATTTGGAATCGAAGTGAGGTGCCCACCTTGGGGCGTGGCGTCACCTTTATTTTACAGATAAGGAAACTGAGGCTTGAGTGAGCTAAGTGGCCAGTCCCTAACAACTGGGGACAGCTTGGAGCAGGCAGGAAAGAACAGAGACTTGAAACAACAGCTTCTTCTGTTAACATAAAAAAAGGCAGAGCATCATAGCTGGACCACAACAGGCAGGGTAGACAAAAAACAGGACCACAGAGGGAAGAAGGTACGAAGCCCGTCACTGAGAAGCCAACATGGCCAGCCGTGGTGGAGCTTACCTGTAATCCTGGCACATGGGGGCTGAAGCAGGAGGATCATGGGCTGGATTTTAACCTGAGAAGCGTATTTAAAAGCTAATGTGGTTTGGTCGTTAGGGAAATAACTGTGGGAAGGCCCATCTAAAGGAATCCATAAGGGGAGAAGCAAAGGAGTGGCTTTGATACACTCAGGTGGCTTCATCTCCAGCTCCAAGATGACCTTGAGTCACAAGATCTCACAGAAAGGGTCACTTATACACATCCTGTGGATGTCCGGAGAGAGAGAGACTAAAGCTCTACCTAATTACAAAAGACCCAGACTCCATCCAATCCATGAACCAGCCATTCATTCTCATTAGGTGGTTTCCATTCTCAAAGTCAGGCTAAATGATAAGATCTGGCTATCTTATGCGTTTGCAAACTGGGAAGCAGGGTGGGAGACGAAGCCAAAGGATTGGGCTTCAGAACTCTGTTCCCTTTCCAGGAGACTTCCCTGAAGCCTTGGCCAATACCTTCTACTTAAACCTTATTGGCCAGAATTTCATCACATAACCAAAGCTAACTGTGAAGGAGGTTAGGAATAACAAGCAGCCTCTTAGCTGTCTATATCACACTATTAAATAAAATCAGAGTTTGTTTCTGGGGAAAAAAAAAATGGAAACGTAGGTGTCGAGTCAGCAAAAATAGGGTGTCGTCACGGCAACGCCTTATCCATATGAGGTTGACGAGCTGGGCCAGGAGGTCTCAGCTGAGTTCAATGGTGTAAAATCCCTGCTATGGCCAAGATGCTATTGGCGTGATCCTAGTAGGAGAAGAAACGTATAAGTCAGATGTGAGGTTAGCAGTGTGGTGGGGGTATAATCCATACAGGTAGGATGTATTCATCAGTGGGATGAAGAGGGTGGTGAACAGCTGGTCTGTACTGTGCATACGTCACACTCAGGGTCAAAGAAAAGTGCACGTAGCCAGCCGATTGTCTGTGACATGAGGGTTGTGTGGCACTGATGACATTAGAAGGTCAATGTCTTTGGGCCTATAGATATGAAGAGTCTTTATACCCATTTTACAGCTTTCAGAGAACATCCGTCCATATGAAGTGGTCACTAAGATCAGGGCAAGGGGTCAAATGATTGTCTACGCTCACTAAGTCTTGATGCAGGAGGTTCGTAGTCGAAGTCTACCTGCATGGGGAAAGATGTCACATCCGTAGGTGCAGGTGACTCTCTTTCCAGTTCCCAGCAGCCTCCACTTCATTCCTGTCCTTCTAGGGCCAACTCTCCTAGGGTTAGCAGGCTTCATACATCACATCGGGCAGGTTTATACACCTCGACCCGAAGCCAAGGCAGCTAACAAATTACTGTGACACGTTGATTGCTTGCCTTATCTCACCCTAGAGGCCTCCAGAGTCCTCTTTCCCATCACCACAAACACTTCCAATTACCGCATTGGTTTATCGGAGACTATTTTCTTGGTGTTCCATTCTGCTCACCATGACCTTGGCTGTCTGACTGATACATCCTTGAGTTGTTGCTCTATTCCTCTGAGATTTGGTTATCTCTACCTCTGTTCCTATAGGGTGTGCTTTATTATCACACAGACTTAGCAGGTGGCCCCTATGGGCATCATCCAGGGCTAGCTGTCCTTCAAGCGAACCCAGAACATCTCTAGACGGTCTCTGTGAGAGAGAGAGATCTCCAAACACAGAATACCAACTGTGTTGCTTCATCCGGCTTCTTGAGTTGCACAAAGGGAGGAAATCATTACTTAGGATAGCAAAGGACAGCAGGGAATTTGAACACACTCTTGGAACGGAGTTCTGATGACCCCACCCACGCCAAGCTAATAACAGGAAATAAGGATAGGTCATGTGATTGCCAAGCACTGTCCCAAATCCTTTCTGAGATATATGTCCCTAAGCCCATGAAACCCTGCAGCTCAGGAAGCAGCTAGAGATGTGCTAAGGAGTGTAACATTGTGATATCAAGTGTGGTACTGTAGGAAACAACTACTTCAGGAGGCCAGTCTGAAACTGCTCTAATTAGGGTTAGAAATAGTGTCAACAGCACGGCATCTGGCTCATTAATTATCTCCCATGATCAATTATAACTCCACAAATAAATTTAATGTAAAGTTTGTTTTTTGTTTTTTGTTTTTTGTTTTTTTTTTCAAAACGGGGCCTTACTTTGTAGCCCTGGCTGGCCTGGAAATCAGGACGTAAGTAGATCAGGCTATCCTCAGACTCAGAGATTCACCTACCTCTGCCTGTGCCTCCTGAGTGCTCATTGGGAATTCATAAAAGCCATGGTCTGAAGAAACTATTTCTTTAGAGCCCACCGTATCTTACTTTGCAGATAGAACAATATGTCTTGGAGGAATGATAAGAAATTAATCTTGAGCTTGCTGGCCAAGAGTCACCCAGAATCGGATGTTCTCAACATACGTGCAGAACACAGTGCCAGTTTCACAGGTTATCAGATACTGAATTTGCCTTTCCAACTGAGGGTCTTGATTTGGGTGAATTAGCTGAGTGTGGGAAAAAATAACGTTCCTTTCATAATATCCTATTGAGATGAGTTATGAGTTCATACTGGTGAAATTACTACCCAAGTGTAGACTCTGCAGGAACCTGACTTCTGTTCAGTTTTAGTATAAAGAAGAATCATAAGAAATTATCACCCATAAACGCTATATCAAATATTCTTGATCTCAAGAATAGGGCAGGTATTCTTCGGAAAGGTAGAATGACCCCAATTTCAGGACACTGTAGGAGCTCAATGGAGTTTTTGTAATACTATTGTAATTTATAAAGGCATAACTAACTCAACAACAGGAAAGAATTATCTTCCTTGATTATAAAACACTTCTTTGAATTATAACTTATAAAATTAACTTCATGATCAGAAAATCCATGAGCATTCTGCCAGATGCCAGATGACCATATAAGGCTGTCTCCAAAACTCCTATTGTCCACCTGACTGCTCAATACAACTGAACCCCACCCCCATCCCCCACCCCTGCTGTTGGATCAGAGATGATGCTGATGAGGCAACCGGAGCAACATGGGAAGCCAGGCAGAAAAACACAACAGGTCTAGGCTAAGAATTAGAGGTAGAGGCTGAAAGTTAATAAAGCCTGGTAGGCTCAGAAGCCCACTGAGCAGTCAGGAATGAAGATAGAGTTTGTGGGTTAAGAACCAAGCCAGTAGTCAGGAAGCAAAAAGCCCACAAGGACCAGAGACCGTTGATAGTCAATGTCCCAGCAACTGAGTCCAAACACTGAGGAACAAGGCACCATGATGAACGCCTTAGGACCAAAGCACTTGCTACTTTGGGAGAGAAGACTCTCGCTTCACTTCTCTGAGAACAGATTACACATGCCCATTCCAGGCTGTCCAGGTAGAAGGAGATCTATGCCAAGCTGCTTCCATACATTGCCTAACGGAGGCCAGAACTGGAAGCTAGCCATATCATCTCAGGGCAGGGCACAGCAGCCAGGAAAAGAGTCTAAGAATCTGTGGAGGGGGAGGGGTGGGAACCGACCAACTTTGTAACAACACTCACCTAGTGGTCAGTCCTGGCACCCTTTCCTTGCAGGAATCCCACACTGCTCATCTGAGGTTCAGTCCTTCCTGCATGGCACAGCACTCACACCTCCCAAGTCTTAATGTTTTCTAAGTGAAAGGGTGTGGTGTGTGTGTGTGTGTGTGTGTGTGTGTGTGTGTGTGTGTTTGCACGTCTGTGTGTGTCTGTGTGTCTGTGTGTGTCTGTTTGTGTGTCTGTGTGTTTTTGTGTGTGTTTCTGCATGTGTATGTGCATGTCTGTGTGTTTGTGTGTCTGTGTGTGTCTATGTGTCTGTCTATGTGTTCTTGCATATGTGTGAGTCTGTGTGTTTTTGTGTGTGTTTCTGTATGTGTATGTGTATGTCTGTGTGTGTTGTCTGTGTGTTTGTGTGTCTGTGTGTGTGTCTATGTGTTCTTACATATGTGTGAGTCTGTGAGCCTGTGTGTTTTCGTGTGTGTTTCTGTATGTGTATGTGCATGTCTGTGTGTGTTTGTATGTCTGTGTGTGTCTATGTGTGTCTATGTGTTCTCGCATATGTGTGAGTCAGTGTGTTTGTGTGTGTGTTTCTGTATGTATATGTGCATCTGTGTGTGTGCATGTCTGTGTGTGTGTTTGTGTGTGTGCATGTCTGTGTGTATTTGTGTGTGTGTACATGTGTGTCTGTCTGTGTGTGTTTCTGTATGTATGTGTGTGTTTTTGTATGTATACATCTGTGTGTGTGACTATCTGGGTGTATGCGTGTGTGTGTGTGTGTGTGTGTGTGTGTGTGTTTCTTAGCTATACACAAATATATTAGAGCAACTGCAATATAAAAATGGTGAACACTCTGCCTCTCCTACAAGTGTTATTGGAATGGAAGGACTGTTTAATTCGAAAGAGCAGCCACAGTTCCGTCAGCCCTGGCACTCCAGAAGAACAGAGGTTGAAAAAACTAATTGTTTTTTTTTTAATTATTTAAACATATGGCTTTAATTTGTAGTTCTTTTTTAAAAGAAAAAACTGTTGGTTTTTCTTCACAATTAAAATATATACTTATTAATCAAGACTTCTAAGGTCTCTGTTTAAAGGCAATAACTGAATCATCTCCCTTATCTCCCTTTTTAATCAGATATAGTTCTAGGAATAAACAGACGATTTGAATTTTAATGATTTCTAAAACGGATACTTGACTGTGTAAAAAAAAAACTCAGATATTTCAGTTTTTCTAGGGCAGGGGAGAAATTATTGCAGAGGTTACCCTGTACAATGGAAAAAATCTCGAACTCAGTGTCACTTGGCTAGTCCCTCTTCATCCCTGGTCCCCATCTCTTTACGCAATAATAATACAGATTTTGCAAGTTCCAGTGAAAATTGCAGAGCATGCCCGCGGAGTATCGGATGCAGTGTTTCACAGGTGTTTGATGAATCAGAGCAAATGTTATTATTAGCTCGCCTATCTAAGGCGTGCCCCATCATCTTTCACTGTAAACACATTGCTTCCTCGTCGAAAGAACAGATTGCACAGCTAGAAAAGCGCCCAGGTAGAGTGGCCGAAATTCCATTTTAAGGGCAGAAAATTGGGCAACAATCCCAGCCTAATCTCCGGGCAGCTTCGTGAATCTGAAAGACAGCAAACCTCTGTATCTTTGCCCCTCATCTGAAAGTCGAAGGTGTCGAACCTAATTCCAGATATAAAGGTCTCTGGTGACTGTCTGATTACCTTGCTGGGCAAAGAAAGGTGCCAGAGAAAGATTGTCCTTATCTGAGGACAGCCCCTTCCAAGATGACCAGATGTTGCCTCGTGTAGTAGTCCATGCTCTGCCTCTCACCCCCAATCCTGACTCTGATCTCTGGATTCTGCCCCAATGGCAGAAATGGACTGAGATCAGTAAGACCTGATACAAGTGCACCACTGACACCCACTCCCCCTGAGATCTGGGATATGTGCTTACGTTATCCTAAGCCTCGGTTTTCTCCTCTAGAAAAGTATAAGAGTAATAATCACTTTGTGGGGTTTTTAATAAAGATTAAATGATATGTATATGGAAAATGATTTAAGAGCTGTACGGCGCTGTGCAATGTTAATACAGCAACCATGATTATTGGTGATTAATGTCATTGGAAACCTATGGATAACAGCCCAAGAAGTTGGATTCTGAGTTGAACACTTGAGAGTCATCAATCTCAGCTCCCGCCCCTTGTGGATTTTGTGAGTTCCGTGGAATCAGGCAGAATGGCATTGAACTTTGCTGTAATCGGGTATTGATTCTGGTTTTCCTAACACAGAACAGAGGTTTGTTTAAACTTTTACTTAGAGGCAAGTGACAGGAACTGGTTTTAATGGTCCGGAAAAGTTTTCACCCCCATTAGCAATACCCTACCCACATGACCTGAGGTTTCCCTATTTCGAGAGGCAATTGCAGAATTTCTGGAGAGCTACCTTATACTAATGGTAACAAATCCATCAGTTGCTGGAAAGAACCGTGGGCCGGCTGCGGCATACCTCTACCCCAAAGCGTTGTGGGGCAGCTTTCTGTGGTTGTAAGGAAGCTGTAGGAAAAGGCTAAAAGAAGCTGAGCGTGCCTATGAGTTCCTCAGATGTGTCCTGGCATGCCTGGCTACAGTGCTGGTGCAGTATTACGAACCCCCTTCCAGAATTTTCTCCTGCGTACCAAAGGTGAAAAGCTATTTATTAATGAAAGGTTTTGAACAGTTACTTTAGGATGGACTTCCAGGTGTTACGTTTCCTGAGCAGTCAGCCCTGTGAAAGCCTTCATCCCTCTCTCCCTCCCACCCACGTCAGCCTCTTGCTCAATCCCCTCCTCCCTCTGACCTTCCTATCCACACCTGCAGATCACATGCCCCCAGACAGACAAGCCTGGACCCACAAACAGAAGAGTAAGCAACTACTCATATGGTGTAACTGGAGACACACCGCAATCCCCACTGCCCAAAATATCTTCCCCACCAAATGCCATGGTGCCGAAAATTCCCAGGAGTGAATTCACTGCTACTCAGAACTCCTCCCCTCACCTCGCCTTCTTTCCAAGTGTCTGCACCGTGTAAGCTCACTTTACTGTACTCTATGCTGACCCATGTGCCACTGACGTATCACCCAAAGCCTACAGGATTCTCCCAGCAGTAAACCATCTCTATTGTCAGGGAAGAAAATCACAAAGCTTAATATGTACCCGCTTTATGATATGCATTGCCCAGTGCTTAAACACTCCTTCTATGACACCACTAATAATCTGAAAGGTCCAGCCCTCAGCTGAACCTTGTCAGCCTTTCCACTTCCATCCCATCCCCAAATGACTAGGCTCAGGGCTGCCCCCTACTGGAGGATCGCAGTGAACTGGAGGCATGGGCATGAACTTCACCAGGCCTGAGATCTTGCTGCTCCTTACCTCTGTTCACCTGGAAAGTTGCTTTGAAGCTCTCCTCTTATGGAAAAGGCCACTGGAGAGCCTCCCAGCTCCATAGTCAGCCCCACTAGATGACCTCACACCACATACTGCTTAATAAAGGCACACACACACACACACACACACACACACACAGAGAGAGAGAGAGAGAGAGAGAGAGAGAGAGAGAGAGAGAGAGAGAGAGAGACAGGTCCTCATCCTCCGAAGGTGGCTTAACACTCACCCACTAAGGCGAGGCTTCTGTTTTTAAAGAATGCCAAAGGAAGAACAAGATAAGACAGAGGAGGGGTTGGGGATTTAGCTCAGTGGTAGAGCGCTTGCCTAGCAAGCGCAAGGCCCTGGGTTTGGTCCCCAGCTCCGAGAAAAAGAAAAAAGAAAAAGAAAAAGAAAAAAAAAGATAAGACAGAGGAACCACATAGGTAAATTTTTTCATCTTATTTTCTTACAAAACTGGCTGGTTAATTCAGCTCTGAGCTTGCAAACAGCTACACAGAAAAGGTATTAACACAAAAGGACACTGTGTGTGGAAGCTCACATCTGTAACATCGGCATTAAGGAGGCTAGGGAAGGGCACCAGAGCAGGACTCCCAGACTAACCTAGGAAAGATGGCAAGGCCATCACAAAAATGAAACTTTTAATTCGTTTTCTAAAACAGCGTGAGGTGATCAGCACTTCCTGATATCCAACGTAAGTTGATGTGATGCACTTGACCCTCAAAGCTATCCAAGGAACCTAGGGTGGTAGCTCAGGCCAAGAAAACCAGCACTCAGGAGACTGAAGTAGAATTGCTTCCAGTTCAAGGCCAGTTGGGACTGTACAGAGAGTACTAGGACAGACAAGACTACATAGCAAGACCTTTTCTCAGAAAATAAAAACCACACACCAAACAGTGATGAACATTCCTGGGCTTCATAGATCCGTGTCCTGAACAGTTCTTTCACACGGGATCTGGCTGTCACTTCACAACAGCCTCAAAATGGTGGCATATAATAATACCAAGTATGTTATATCACCTCACTGGACTCAGCAAAGCAGTTCGCTTCTTGGGGTCTGTTGGGAAGCCTCAATCGGACAATGTCTATGCCTAAAATAACTTGAAGCTTGACTTGAAAAAGCTCAAACAGCCAGAGGCTACTATAGGGAGACCTCCCACCCCCAATACCACTGAGTAACCTCTCCAAATAACTGGGTAGCACCCTCTTAAGGGTGCTTAGCTTGAGAGGGTGGGTGTCAGGGAAGCTTCATCGGCCTTTCTGAGTTAACCTCCCAAGCCATTCCGTCACTTCTGTCACATTCTACTTGCTAGAAACAAAACAACCAAGACCAGCTTCTATTCAAGGGAAGTCTAATTGTTCTTCAGACACTCCATAGAGGAATGTCTAAGAGTGTGAAGACATGTTTTAAAGCTACCAAAAATGAGAAAGTAAGCACTGGCACGTCAATAAAATACTATTCTTGACAGCAATGGTGGCCTGTGCCTATGACCGTCAGACAATGAAGGCTGAAAACCAGCCTGGGTTACACAGTGAGACCCTGTGTCAATAAAAGTAAAACCCAAGACTTTAGAATTCAAAAGAACATGTGACTCTTTTGAAAACCGAATTAAGGGATATCCTAACGTAATGTAGGCACAAAACATAAAATGTCTAGAGTGATGCTGTCAAATATGGTATATACTGGCATAATTGGGTATTTAAATTGGATTTAATTAATTGTAATTTGACTTTAGGTTAATTAAAGTTAACTAGTTACAATTAATTAACTGTAACTTAAATTTAGATTAATTTTAAAATGTCTTAATAAAAAAAAATTATGAAACCCATTCTGTTTCAACAGCCGATTTCAGCTGCTTCATGGATGCACACGCTTGGCTCTGTCATGTTGGGAACCACAAGTAGGAAACATCTCTTTCCATTGCCAAGCTCTCCAGGGCAATGCAGATTAACATCGATGAACCAACAACACATCCTTCAGCTGTCCATCAGAACTGCTTCCCCACCCCTCACTGAGCTTCAGTAGGTACGAGGCAGGAGAGACATCTAACTTTAAAAACTGAACAAGAATACTCCATATTGTTGGTGAGGGAGAGCCCACACTTCTTAAGAATCAAGCAAGCAAGCGGTAGGTTCACCTCCCTTAAGAAGAAGGGGGTCTCCTAGACAAGCCCCAAACAGCTGGCCAGCCCGCTTCCCTGTGGAGGTTTCCCGACTAAGGTGTGCCTTCAGCCGGCCCCCGAAAAGCGGTTTCCTTTAAAGAGTATAGAAAGAGAAAGTCAAAGGTGTGTGGTTCTTTCTTTCACTCCTTCACTCGACCAGCATTTATTGAACAGGAGTGTATGCTGTGTGGTTTGTGGCTAAATAAAAATGTGAAATAGATTTCACTAATTCCTCAGAACCCCAAAATAGACATGTGTTAATAATAAGCCCCCCCTCAAAAAATCTACTTTTAAGTAAAATCCTTTTGTAGTAAAGACATTAGAGGAAAAAAAGGGTTGCAAAATGTACTGTGACATAGCTGAAACAATTAGCTTACCAGATATAATTACTAGATATTAGCCAATTAAATCATAAATGCTATCTGCCAAAAATGATGGTTTTTAAATTTAGGAATTCTGAATTCGAGCCATTCTATTTTCCAGTAAGATAAAAGGTCCATTTCTGGTTAGTGACAATAAAATTATATCACCAGCATAGAGAATGGTTATTTTTATACTTCTTATAATAGGGGTGCATGCGGCTAGATCATGTCCAAGTTGTTTCAAATCATTAAGATACAAATTTCAAAAGAACTGGAAGAAGCAGAGTCGGAACGCAGTTTGGTTTTTTCAAAGACCAGACGGATAACTAGAATTGTTATCTGATCTATTGCCAGACCATTCCCAGAAACTCTTGTGGCCTCAGCTCAAATGGTGTACAAGAATAGTAATCTAGCAGCCCAGCCGTAATGAATGTTGCACTCTGTCACCCCCATAGCTGCTCCACCATTCTTACATCACTCTGGGCCTCCGGAGGCTGACTTGTATGAGATGCATCCACAGGTTCCCTTGCCCTCTCCCTTCTAGGGGAGTCCTGCTGAGGGGACGCACCAGCAGGAGATTAGAGGACAGGAAACTAGAAGGTTAGAGTATCCGTCCCTCCAGCTCCCTTCCTGCCAGGCCTCCATGGGTTGGCTGCATTCCTTAACTAAAGGCTATAGCTCGTGTCGGGCAATGTTCTTAATATAGTTCTGCTCTCTGATTTCCACTAATCCCCTACTCCCTTTGATCATTCAGGCCTGCGAGGTACAGTGTCTCCCTGCTATTAAAAGCCCTTGAAGGTTTTCCTCCAACCCGTCTGTAGCTTTGTGCATTGTTCTTCTCAAGTATTCAGCTTGTGTCAGAAACTCATTTCTGACAAACCCTGACGCCCCACCAATTCATTAGCCGTTTCATACATAAAGACTAAAAATTACAAATTCAATTTATATGCAACCTTAGAGCTCCTAAAATACTTCTTAACACATCATAAAGAACAGGGTCACTGGCATAATGTTGTACCTAAATCCAGTGTGTTTGTCCTAAAATTTATGAAGTCCAGAAAAAAATCCGCGCTATTGTTTATGGAAAGCATTTCAATGCAAAGCCCACGGAATGCTGCAAGGAACAGAATCCCTTTTAAAAAGCAAGAGTTCAGGATCACCACGGACTATGCAGCAACCACCAAAAAAATTAAAGCAAGAGGAAAGAGAGTTTAGCAGATAATAATATTTTTTAAGAAGACTACAGCCCGAATTGGAGCAGCTCTGGCAGTGATGAGCCTTGGAGGTACTTTGTGACCAACAGTATCCAGAGCTCAACCACAGAGGCTACCTAGCCCAAAGAGCAATTCAGTTATTCCTGGAGTAAAAGGCTCTGAGACTGCTCTGCTCCCGTCTATTGTACTCCTGTAATGGATAAAACCCTTGAAGTCAGACAGACTCACTTCCAGGTCTCTGAGTCAAAAATCACTTATAAAGTAAGAGAAGTAATATTTCCAGTGTGGAGTTGTTGTGAGGATTGGGTATGAAAATACATTTTCATTAAAATGGCTAACTGAGACTCAAAATGAATCTGAGAGGGACGCTGGCAGAGGGATGGTATTCAGTTCCCTGAAAGTGGCTCACGACCAACTGTAACTCCAGCTCCAAGAGATCAGACACCCTTTTATGGCATCCTCAGACAGACGGCGCACACACACACACACACACACACACACACACACACACACACAACACACACACACACACGGAGAAAGAGAGAGAGAGAGAGAGAGAGAGAGAGAGAGAGAGATGAGGAGAAAGAGGGAGGGAGAGGAAGAAGAGTCAGTTGGACAGACAAACAAACAAATTTAAATTTAAAAAATTAATACATATATATGTGTGTATATATACATACATATATATGTGTATGTATGTATATATATTTATATATTGCATTTAGAAGAATAACCCCAACTGGTGGACGAGATGACCCAGAAAATCAGCAAGTGCATTGGGTGGGTGAAGAGCAGTCTGGTAAAATACCCCAATTCCCATGGGGTTGTCTACATTTTAAGAACCTAAACAATGGATTATTTTCCTTCCAGAGTTCTTCCAACTGGCCATGGTACCTCTGACAGCTAGTTCCATAAATGTCCAGGGTAGGGCACCTAAGAGGACCTCTAGCTTGTTCTTTTGACATCATTCTATTTGAGTGATAATTCACTCCCTTTCCTGGTTGGTCACCTCCAGGGCCAAGAGATTATGATTATTTCTTCATAAAAGAGACATGTATTAACAGGCAATGTCATCAACTCTACCTCTGAATAGAATTCATATTTATGAGTCACTTAAAGGACAAGAAGAATCCTTAGCAAGACTACTGAGAAGTGGGACCACGACAAATTATTTTGACAGATGAGAGGGAGAGAATTGTAGAGGCAGAGTCAGTGCCCACTGTGACAAAGGTGGATCGACTCAGAGCCACTGCTCTGTCCCAGGCGCTAGCTGGCAAGTCTCTGAGACCATGGCCCCTGTTACACTGAGCCTGGCATTGCTATTCCACTGGTCCCTCAGAGAAACATTATGTGAACACAGTAGATAGGAATCAACATGTAGGAAACATGCTAACATGTACTAGGCTTTCTAAGCACACTTTTGTACACCAGTTAATCCTGTGTAACACCTCTTTATAAGACTATAAGGCATTGGGTAACTTGCCCAAAATTAACCAATAGGATTAGAACTCAAACCAAGTCTGCTTGTTTCATAGTGTGTTCTTGTCCTTTTCCATCACGCACTGATTGAGGACTGGTCCACTGTTCAGGGTCTTCACACAGAGCTCCAAAAGCCTGCAATGTGTTGTCTTGGGGTCCTATCGGTCTTTCATCTTCTACACAAAGCTGTCAGGAGAAAGTATCCATGGGTTTCCGTTAACTCAAGCAAGTCAACAGCATCCTCCAGTTTATTAGATATAACTCGATTCTTAGCAATGGGCTCCCGTGTCGGTGGCAGGTCACGGCATAATAAATCCTCCAAAGTCAGTAGCTTAAGGCAAGAAACTTTTATTATCGCATTATTAGAGTTCATGATTCTGTAAGGCATTTGAGTTTTCTTCCATTGGCCTTGCATGGGCCCATTTTTTATACAGATTTATTTTCTTTATTAAGAAACTTAAGTCTTGGGTACATCCAAACCCATTTTTGTGAGGGAGGCATCAGAACCCACTGTAGAAAAAAAAAAAAAAAAAGAAAGTTAATGCCATCTGAGCCAGAGCAGAATCCAAAGAATATATTCTAATCTGTATCATTGGTGACACTGGTGTGCACAGCTGCATGGATCCAGTTTTGGGGTGCATATAATTTCAAAGGTCCTCAGGGAAAGAATCAGACAGATTAAGGTCATGGGCTCTCTCTCTCTCTCTCTCTCTCTCTCTCTCTCTCTCTCTCTCTCTCTCTCTCTCTCTCTCTCTCCCCCCCCCTGACCTAAAGGTTATCTGCATCACACAATTGTGAAGGAACAGCAGAGAGCCACATACCCATCACTGGTCCACAGCAATTCTGAAATCCAATCACACACACGAAAGAAGAGTACAGTTTTACTCTCTGGGCGTGGTTGGGTCTGCTCTCTAACATGGCTTTTTCACAAATAAAAGCCCCCTGTGTTGGTAGCTAAATGATTTTCCTGAGTTCTTGTCTCCTCTAATTTTGAATCTCCCATGCACTATTTAGTCTAAATGAATCCGATTCTCTTAAAATTTTTATGACTTCCTGCATCTCAAGTTATAGTCAAGTACATTAGAGAAAAGCGATCCCAGCAACCATTTTTTAAGACAGGCCTCCACTTTGTCAACTATTAAGGTGCTGTAAGGAAATGCCCTTAAGTTCTTAGAGGGCTTCCCCCTCCCTTAGGCATCACTTTAAATGATTCTAGGGACTTAAATTTTGTTGTTATACCTGCAGTTTTGACTGTGTCCAAGATCGTCTTTAAAGAATCTGTTGCCAGATAAAGATGCTAAAATTATGAAAGTTTCATTCCCCAATCTGGTATCCCCTGGACCCATCATATTTGCTTTAAGTTCTTCCTAGAAACTGAGTTCTTTCCTCACTTCATCTCTGTCTTCCAATGACATGTACATAGCCTATTATATGTAACCGTGTAAGGGCAGCTCGACCCCTACAGCATTCCAGGTGAAAACCCCCTTCAAGTTGAATCCACAGTAGACTGAATACACGTTCTGTCTCCCACATTCCCGGATGTGGCAGTGTTACAGGCCTTTCCTCTACAACATAATGGGATTTGCCCTTTATCAACCTCTACTAGCAATCCTCTGTCATATCATCAGGTCCCTCTAACACCCCCACTTGCTCCCCCAAAGCCTCTGCCAACCACTCAGTCCTAAAGGAGAGGTTATGTGACTTTTGTTAGGGCAACACACTACTTCCAGGCACTGTTTTATATGGTTTATATTTCTATGTAAGAAAAATATACACCACGTGCTATAGAGAGATTGGCCCACAGTTAAGAGTACTTGCTGTCCTTGCCAAGGACCTGTGGGGATTCCCAGCACTCAAATCAAGTACCTTGAAATCCCCTGTGACTTCAGATGCAAAGGTCCATTTCCCCCTCTGGCTTTGGAGGCACCAACTTGCACATGGTAAACACACACACACACACACACACACACACACACACACACACACTCAGTAACTTAACAACCATTCATTTGTCATGATTCTATGAGCTAAGTCACTCTTCTGCTGGTCATGCCTGGCTGGGATCTCTCCTGGAACTGCTTCTATCTGGGAAGTCCCTGGAGATTAATCTTGGCTGGTCTCTCCACACTGTAACGTGGTCTTTAGTTCTAGACTGATCTGTGACACAGTGGTCTCAGGTTGCTGAGATGCTGCGTCCCAGTGTGCACATTTACCTGACCTCTGCTTCCACCTCATTTGTTGATGTCACCTTAGCCAAAATACATCCCACGGATGAACCCAGAACCCGTGTGGTATAAAAGAGGGTGAATAGCAGAGGGTATGTTCTGTTGGAGTCACTACAGCAACAATCCATTGTAGTGGCAAAACCTAAGTTTCATGCTTTTTCCTGGATTTCCACTCAAGCAGTTAAGCCAACAGCTTGCTCGCCTGTGCATATCGGCTGCATTTGTTTAACTGAATTGAAGACACACAGATGTTAGAAACACAAGGGCCAGAAAAGCTAAGACTGTTCCCATGTACAGTCTTAGAACAAAAGACTTACACCAACATCAACCATTAACTACCATCTTCCCATGCTCTTATGAATTCAATGTATTTTATGACTGACGATATTTCCAGCATCAAGAATTTCAAACAAAGAAGTCTGGCTCATTCATTGTGTGTTTGTTACCAACTCAAGAAATAAATTCTCGATGAATTCACTAATTTTTCATCCTAAATCACTGTTTGAACATCTGAATGATCATCTGATGGCAGCCCCTCAGTATTTGAAGAGGAGAGAAAGAACTGAATAGAATTATTGGAATTTCAAAACCAGTATTTGAGTTTGGCTGTGATCAGATGTTAGACTTGATTTGTCTTCCCATGTGAAGATATAGGTATATTTCGTTTTCATTAAAATAAAGAGAATCCGGAATGTGTTTTTTTTATTTAATGGCCTCAAACTTTCTCTTCCTATCGATCATTGTGTCGAGAGCAAGTTGGGATTGTTTTATCAGCAGTAGTGGATAATGATGAATACATTTGATTAATGGTGTCTTGCTTTCAAGGATTGGGAAGCCATAAAAAACCGTGCCCAAAGACACAATTTTCCTCTTGCTACCAAGTATGATTTTAATAACTCATGTGTGTTTGCATTTTCCCCCATGCAGCAGATTATTCCATCCGAATGTAACAAGGGGATTCTCTGAGAACTCAATTTGTACATAGTGGCTTTTTGTTCTGTTTGTTCGCTTGCTTGTTATGCAATTAACCTTCTGCCTGTGTTCCCAGTTCCAGCAGATGATGCCCTTACTCCAATCTAGGAAACAACGGAAGGCGTTCCTGAGCTTATTCTTTGGGACTAGAGGGGGCCACTGATCCTTTCTATATTTTTAATCTATTAGTCTTTCCAATGTGAAGCCTACTGTTGTGGTAGTGGTGATGGTGGTGATGATGATGACGACAATGATAACAATAAGGAGAATGAGAAGGAAGAGGAGGAGGAGGAGAGCCAGTGCTCACTGAATTCTCATGGTATCAAGAGTTGTTCCAAGTACTTTATGTAGTAACTTATTCAATCTTCACAGTTGTTGAGGTAGAGTGTTATGATAATTTCCCCTTTACACAGATAAGCTCAAAGGCAAAAAGCCTTTATTTCAGGTAATATAGTCTTTAAGTGGTGCATCAGGATTTGAAAACAATACCAACTCTATTAATTCAAAGATACTAGGCTCATGCAGAATTCGGAGTTCCTTCTTGTGTCTGTAGCCTTCCTGTGTCTCTACTTGCAGGAATAAGTCACTAACACTCATACATGTTGACAGTAATTTACCCTACTTTTTGATGAATTGCACAAATTGCTAATAGACGATTACTGAAGCCTCTGGCCAGTCACCTAACACTGAGAGCGTCTCAGCCAGACAGCCTCTTCTCAATTGTGTGGGACTCTGTATTCTCCAAGAATAGGATTGCTAATTCATTCACCAGCTCTACAGCTGTCTATATTTCTTTATGTACCCCTGGTGACCTCATAGGATTCATATCTTAACCTGCCAAGTTCTCTGTAACTTATTAGACGCCACCACCACCACCACCACCACCACCACCACCCACGCACTGTTGACTGACACATAAGCCCTGAGGGATGGAATTCTTATTTTTTCTCTTTGGCTTCATCTTACAGCATGTTTGTAACAATGCATGTCCCCATAACCCCATTACATTGAAGATGGCTGCCAATCCCCCAGAGTTGTGTCTATCTTGAGACATACATCCTCCTCACCCATTACACTGTATCCCAATCCAACAGTCAATCGAAATATGATTCCTGAGGGCCTGCTGTATGCCACGGCCTATGGAAGGCACAGAAAATCAACCGTGGTCCTAGGAGCTTTTGTCCCTACCATCCCTCACTTCCAACACAACAACATGATTAATTTCAGTCAACCTGGAAATAAGATAAAGGGGTGTTTTAGAAAACAAGCAGACTAAACTACCTTTATAATCTCTTGCAACCCTACCCCCCCCATCCTCTTGATTTCTCTCTAAGGCAAGCATTTATTAGTTTGATTTCAACACACACACACTTGTACCTGTAATTACTATATAATGTCTGTTTACTTTTTTAAACGAAAATGAATTTAAATTAATCTTGTTTTGTGAATTTCAAGGCACCCCCTGAGATAAATGAAGACACTCCAGGGTGTCATCAAACCAGTGCTTGGAATCCTTGCTCTAAAAAGTGGAGAAGCGAGCTCATTAAACCTTCAAGGAGCCAGAGGGAGAAATGTATGCAGAATCGCAGGCAGAGGGAGCGCAGTAAGGGGGGAGTTTTATATGTACATCATATAGAGAATGGGAGAAAGGTGGCTACCAAAATGTGGTGCTTTGGGAAAGTCTCTTAGAAATTGAACCATCAGAGTCATTTATTCCTAGGGCCTCTCTGACATAGAGGTGATGCTGAGGACATTCCAGATGTCCTCTTCCCTCCCTAGAGAGGCTCATCTGAGATGTAGAAGAAAAGAAAGGTGAATATTATTTTCCAGAGGCCAGCAAATAGAAAGATGACAGGTTCATAGCATCCAAGTCAATTTCTTGAGACTCCTCACATCAGTACTGCAGGCTGAGAAAATTGGTGGGAATTTCCCAGAAGGCCTTGAAATTTACAGTGGGATCCTTTGCAGGCAATGGTTTTGAGAGCATCTCACTTGAGCCCTACAGGCCAAGCTCATCTGTGACCTTTGCTGAGTAGCCCACCCAACAGATATATAAACCTCAAACTCCTTACAATGCTTTCCTCCATGCCTGGGCTGCATAGCCTGGCTCCTCTTGCCTTGTCTGTTTTTCTTATAAAAATGCACCTTAATTCTTTTTCTTTCTTTTCTTTTTTTTTTTTTTTTTTTTTTTTTTTTTTCGAGCTGGGATTGAACCCAGGGCCTTGCGCTTATGCTAGGCAAGTGCTCTACCACTGAGCTAAAGCCCCAACCCCACCTTAATTCTTTTACAATACTTACTTGTACAGTGTATTATCTAAAGTCTTAAATGGTCTAAATGTATCATAAAATTCTTTGTAGGGCTAGGTTTGAACCCAGGACCTTGCACATGCTAGACATGCTCTCCACCCACAGATCTGTAGAGATACATAGAAGCTCAGAACAGTGTGTAAGCCCTGAGTGGTAAAGAAGCCTTCCTGGGACACTTGCTTTGCCTCCAGACTGAACGTTGAGAGAGACGCAGTTCTGTTGCAACCTAAAAAGGGGTGGGGGAGACAGGTGCAGGGCACAGTTAGGCAAAGCAGGAAGGAGCACCCTGCTTCTCTGAGAACCCATGCATTGCTGGGTGACAGGAATGTTACAATAGGATGCTATGAGATGACGTTGAAGAGAAAAAACTAGAACCTCAGCCTGCAGAGCTCATGGGTCAATCACCAAGTATATGAGGGGGTCTCAGAAGGCAATACAACTAAGAGAGTACTGGACAAGTCAAGATCTAAATTCTATGAGGTCATCGCAAAGAGAAATTTGTAGTCAGACTAGATGAGGCCATTCCAGAGGCCCACAGACGTGATGATTCCTAAGGAGGGTCTAAGAAGACGGAGTTTGGATGAGAAGATCTACCGTGGAACAGGAAAGATGGTGTGATGTGCTAAGTTGCCCCTGGCTCCCTCTCTCTTTCCTTCATAGTGTGGGGAAGCAGGGCGCTTGTCAATTGGATTGCAACCAGAGTAGCTTCTGCCATGCCTGGAATACAGTTAAAAAGGGAAGAGGGCAGAGAGTGATGTTTCAAGAATTCCCCCAGAAAGGAAATCTAGGAACCAAGCCCTTCCTTGGAACAAAAACAGGAAAAACACATGTACATTTAAGCATATTTTTCTTGGATCTCTTTCTAACTTGTACCTACAGCCAATAGATTGTTCTAACTCGGGCTGTTAGGTGTTTCTAATTGGCCCTGGGCGCCCATCCAGGCCAGTTAGACTCCTCTAAGTGTCAGTGTGCGCCCTCCCCCCTCCCCTCTCCCCTGCTGCTGTTTGCCTCCTCTGCCCACAAACCTGCTCAGTGCTTTCTCAGCTCTAGAGAGGTGATACTGACAAATGCTGCATTGGTGGAGTCTGAGAGGCTAAATTTCTCACAAGTACCATGTGATGTCAGTGGTGGGTCGGAGCTGGAGAAGCACTGAGAGAAAGGAGAAGCACTCATGGGAAGGAGAAGCCTAATAGGAAAGAGCCTGGTGAGGAGGACGACTTTCGGAAGCCCCAGGGCAATCACATGTTGGCTGTGTGAGACTGACTATATTCATAGATTGACTATATTTGTTGAATTTCAAATTAAAAGCAAAATGCATCGGTGTGGTCGCCGCTTTGGAAATTAAAAGGCTTAAAGTGAAGAGACAAGAAACAGCACAGCAATTTAGGAGCTACTAACACTGTGGTAGCCAGAATATTAATAATTAGTGAAATAAGTAAGAAGAGAATCTGGAAGTTTTCCACAAACTTAATTGCTAAAGAAATGTTGATTGGGTCACAGCGCTGTAGATTAGACTTCCAGTTACAAGGTTTAGCTGCACTCCCAGTGGAGACTGGGATCTCAACAAGCTTGCATCAAAATGCCAGCTGGGCTGTTTTGCATCTGAACTCCAAGCACACTGAAAGCAAATGCAGGAGAACCCACCAAGATGACTTCTGTAGCAAAAGTGGCTGTTATCTGGGTGTTCCCTCTTCCTTCTGCCTTTACATGCCTTTTTGAATAGCTGTATGGACATTAAAGCCTGATTCTCCCATCAACTTCCTTACCTCTGACTCACACAATAACATCTGATCTAAAACCGTATCCCCCCCCCGCACCCCCCAACATCCCAACTTAAAGCCCTTGGAATGATCTAAAAAGGAAATATAATTATAAACATCTTGAATGCAAAGGTACAAGAGATCAACTAACAAATGGTGAGGTTTCGGCTGGGGAACGTTCTGCAGCCGTATACAAATCATACATTTTCAGTAAGACAAAAAAGAGAGAAAGAAGCAAGGAAAAGCTGTCAGTGCCATCTGGTGGAAAGACCTGTATTAAAATGTCCAAGGTGATCTGGCCACACCCAGACCACTGCAGACCTCTACATCCCAGATGACACACAGCCGGTGGATTTCAGGACAGGGTCAGCATTAGTTTATAGGGACCGTGTCTGGTTAAGATCAAATGCATTGTGATTGTTCGCATCTTGTTCATGGCTGGTGGTAAAGTAATTTATACCTCATCCCTAACTGTCCAAATACCCAATAAACCTTTACCTCCAACACCACAAACACACACACACACACTATACACACACACACATACACACACGCATACACACACACAAACACACACACATACACACCCACACACTATACATACACACACACACATACACACACACAAATACACACACACACACACAACACACACATACACACACACAACACACACACATACATACATACACACACACACAAACACACACCTCAAACACACACACACAAACACACACACATACACACACACAAAACACACACACATACACACCCACACACCATACACACACACACATACACACACACACACACACACACACACACACACACACACCCACACACTATACATACACACACACATACACACACACACATACACACACTCACCCAAACTACTCTAGTTGGCTACTCTACATGAAGTTCACCAGAAGTGAAAATTTTGCATTAACCTCTCACAAAACCCACTCATAACACAATTGCTTTTGGGTGTGCCTTTCCCCCTTTGTTTTTATTTTCATCCTTGCGTTTACTGGCAATTCATCTTCTTCTTTCTTTCAAATAATACTTTCATCTATAGTAATTTCCTGTCACTACACAATAAATTCCCTCAATATTTTGATTACACAATAACTATTAATTGACTTGGCATCGGCATGTAAGGAATTCAGGACGGGATTGGCTAGATGGTGCTGAGCCAGGCAATCCATGAGATTATATTATCCAGATGTTGTACAAGTCACCTAAAATCTTGAGTGGAGCTGGAGGGACCCACTTCTTGAATGGTTAACTCATGAGCGTGACTGCAAGTGAGGGGCTTTTGGTTCTCTTCACAGACATCTCCCCACATCCTTATGACGTGGCAACTGACCTCCCCGCAAGATCTCCCACGACGAATCTTCCCAAAGAAGACCAAACCTAGGAAGTTTTACACTACCATTCCAACAACAGCCTCCTGGCTACAAAACACTGGCACTAACATTGTAGAAAAGAACTGTCCAAGACATGAGATGCCATGGGAGGCATCTTGGAGGTTGCCTTCCACACAGCCTTTTCTTCATAGGTCCAATTTCCAGATGGTTGAGTCCTGGTATAAAGTTTGTTAACCCATAAGAAACTCAGAACATGTCAGACACAGAAAGATTGTTTTGCAATTCAAGTGACCCTCTGCTTTGATGGGACACAGGGACCTAGCTGAAGGAAGGAAATGTCTGGGTCTACCTTCACCTCTTGTCAATCAAGAGACTAAGGCCTAGGGGTAGTTTCAATGAGAATGGCCCCAGATGCTCATATGTTTGAATGCTTGGTACACAGTTGGTAGAACTGTTTGGGGAGGATTTAGGAGGTGTGGCCTTGTAGGAAGAGGTGTGTTACTGAGTGATGGCTTTGAGGATTGAAAAGCTCATGCCATTCCCAGTCTCTCCTAGTCTCTGTGTATGTGTGTGTTTGTGGTGTGTGTGTGTGTGTGTGTGTGTGTGTGTGAGAGAGAGAGAGAGAGAGAGAGGTGGGGGGATCTCATGCTAATGGAGTGAGATGTAAGTTTTCTGCTACTACTCCAATGCCATGCCTACATGATAGTCATGAACTCTGACCCTCTGTAACCACTGAATTAGTTTCATTTTATAAGTCATCTTGTTCATGATGTCTTAGCATAGCAGTAGAAAAATAACAAAGACAGGCCTACACACACACACACACACACAAACACACACACACACACAAATATGCACACATCACATGCCTGCACACACACACACGCACACATGCACACAAAAAGAATTATGTCGAAATATTATCATTGATGAGAGAAGGTATAGTTAGGATGTGTTAAAACTATTGTGTTGAGCTTCTGACTAAACAGAGAAATCGATGGAAAAGGAAGAGTCTGCCTTTAGAAACATCTTGTGGTTCGAGCCCCAGATTCTCTTGCCCCTACTAACTTCTTTCATGGTTGTTACTTTTATTGCACAATTAGCTTCTGACTGTATATTATCTGATTGTCAGACACTGTCAATGGCTTTGATGAGAAGTTTAGTACTTTATCACATATTCTGGGAATAATTATATCTGTGTCTAAATCCCCCCAAGTATATCATAAATTCATTAAAGTTGGGGAAGTTATTAAATCTTATTGTTCCCCAAAAACATGTCTGTCTGCACACACATACCCATATACACACACATACACATACTATCTATCAACACAGGGCATGCAACAGGGCCCGTGTCCAATAAAGACCAAAAAACCTGCCCTTTTTGCAAAAATAGTAATTAGATAGATAATCACTTCCTTAAAAGGAGAGACAGGAAAGAGGGAGGTTTGCAGGAGGGAGATGAGAGGGTAACAAAGGGGCAAACATGATCACAAAACTCTGTATGAAATTGTTTTCTAAAAAAAAATTTTAAGCCTTTCAGAAAAATAAAAGCATAAACTGAACAAGTAAACAGTATGGGATAATGTTCCTTATCTACTTTAATTGGTGGGGGTGGGGGTGTGCCTGTGTGTGCGTGTGTGAGTGTGTGTGTGTGTGTGTGTGTGTGTATGTGTGTGTGTATGTGTGTGTGTGTGTGTGTGTGAGTGTGTGTGTGTGTATGTGTGTGTGTGTGTGAGTGTGTGTGTGAGTGTATGTGTGTGTGAGTGTGTGTGAGTGTGTGTGTGAGTGTATGTGTGAGTGTGTGTGAGTGTATGTGTGTTTGTGTGTGAGTGTGTGTGAGTGTATGTGTGTTGTGTGTGTATGACTGAGTGTGTGTGTGAATGTGTGTGTATGAGTGTGTTGTGTGTGTGAGTGTGTGTGAGAGTGTGTGTGTGTGAATGTGTGTGTATAAGTGTGTTGTGAGTGTGTGTATGTAAGTATGCTGTGTGTTGTGTGAGTGTGTGTGTTTGTGGTGTGTGTGTGAGTGTGGTGTGTGTGTGAGTGTGGTGTGTGTGTGAGTGCCTGTGAGTGAGTGTGTTTGAGTGTGTTGTGTGTGTATTGTATGTGTGTGTACACACATGTAGAAATCCACCGAAGTGTATTCATTGCATGTTTTGGTGTATGAATTATATTACAATAAAAAATGAAGCTCTCTAAGAAGTTGTACATAATATTCAACACAGCCCCTATGCAATTGAAGAACCCACAAACACCCTGGAGACTCCCGATGTCTTGGGGTATGTCTTGCCAATGCATTCCCTTTAATTATTTTTCTATCTACTTAACATTTTTGAACACCATGTTCAGGCTCCAGTAAAAATAAAAGATTCAACAAATGAGCCCTAGTTCTAATGAGAACAGGAAACTCTGGCTCAACAAAGTACCTTCCACAGTGGGAGATCAGAGTCCACAGAGCCTAAACCCTCCTGAGGCCCAGATAGCTCTGGACAGACAAGAACGGTCCCATCGGTATGGTGTAAGGACTGCCGAGGTTGCCGGAAGCCCAGCCAGAAGCCCAGCAGTGGCTTTCTTACAGAAACCCTCAGCTGAGATAGAAAATTAAAGGAGACATCCACAATGGGACACAGCTCAGTCATGGACCCTGAGCCCTCTCTGGGAGAGGACGGAGGAGCAGACAAGGGAGAGCAAATCTTCACGAGGCGCCAAGTGGTCTTTCCATAGTCAAGTCTGGGTAGGGATCCTGAATGTGCTTTTAGCCTCGCAGAGACCCACAGGAGAGAGAGCACACTGGAAGCAAAAGACAGAAGAATCTGCTTCCCCAAAGTTGTTTCTTCACTGGAGAAGACAGGCTTGGAGCTGGATCGCAAGGCTGGGCGAGCGGAAATGGCGGAAGTTCTTCCCCGACACGTGGAAGACGGATAGAGGAGGCAAGGAACCCAGGAAGTGATCTGCTCGTAAGGACTTCCTGGAAATGTTACTTCCAGAGACAGCTCAGCCAGATACCATGGAGAACCTCAACTGGGAGAAGCTGAATGGGCTCTCAGGCCACACAGCTCAGGAGGAAAAGGAATGAACTGAATGGCTAGGAAGGCGGAGAGCTGTGGGGGAAGTGGTGCTATGAGCCAGGAAGGCTCTCGTCAGGACACTGGTGGAAAGGAAGATCTGCAGCTCCTGGAACCTGGAAGGGTACCTGTCTGCAGTCAAGGCGCTTTCCTACTGAGCCAGAACAGGCTGTCCACCTTGGAAGGGAGAAACCCTTCCATTTTGCTGAGGCCATAGGATAACTTTGTGTACTGAGGGGTAGGAAGACACATAGGCAGGAATGAAGGTTTTCTAGAGACATGTGTGCCCCTCCCTCCAGCTGGCTGTCCAGTTGCTGAAGCAATGGACTCCAAGATCCTGGAATCTCCCCGGGAGTCTCATGCTGGGAAAGGAAAAGACTGGGAGCCTGGTGTTTGAGAGATGGGGAACTTGTCTCCCAGAGAGAGATTTCACATGTTCTGAAGACTTCTCTCATTATATGAGAGGCTAAAAACCAGGCTAGGATGATGGGGGGATGGGGGACCACACCTTGACCAGGAATGCTGTTATGCCTAACTCTTACCTTCTCCTTAAGCCTAATCCTCATGCCAGGACCCCAAAGGTAGACTTGGGTGGTAGGGACTGGACCTCTTTGCTTCTCTTACTAATGTAGCACACGTGTTGTAGGCTTAGATGAGTATGTTCCTGGCCATAGGAACCAACTTCTTTAAACTCCTGGTTAAAAAAGTACCCAGGGTTTTAAACTCCACAATGTGTGGAAGAGTGTGAAGATGGCTGTGTGAAAAGAATATCATTTCCTGGTTGACTGCAGGGAAGTGTGCTATTAAAGGGGGGGGGATGTGGAGCAAACAGATCAGCAGTTAAAAGCACTGGCTGCTCTTCCAGAGGTCCTGAGTTCAATTCTCAGCAATTCCATGGTGGCTCCCAACCATCTGTAATGGGATCTGATACAGCTGTCTGAAGACAGCTACGCAGTACTCATATACATGAAATAAATAAATCTTTTAAAAAGAGAGAGATAGATTCTGGAGAACGGTATCTTGCTTAGCTTCCTCAGTGACTAAAATGGGGTTATTGTGATCATCTATCTTATAACAATTAACATTTATAAAAAGTGCTCCCACGAACACCTAACACAAAGCAAATGCTCAAATATTGTTAACTCTTACGTTGTTGATTGTAATTACTACTTTACTGTGAGTACCATTTCCGGTGCCACATGCTCTCCTCCCTTTAACAGTCCCAGCAATAGGAAAATGAAATTTCCTATTGTCTAGGACATAGTAGTTCCCTATTACTACAAGAACTCAAGAAGACACCATTGTGACTGTTTGGTCAGAGGAGAGATTACCCACCCACACCCGCGCCCAGGCAGAAGTAGATCCGTCTACTACTATTTAAACCCTAGTGCAAAAACTGTGAAGAGGAGACCAGGCCCTTACACTCCTGGCCCTTCATGCAGTAACTACAACGCACCACCAGGGCGCAGCAGAGCCCAGCCCTGGGCTGTTTTCTCTACAGGAGCAATTAATTTGTTCCTGGTTTCCTTAGTGTATTTGCTCCCGGCTGCAATAAACACGCTTGTTGTCGAATACCCAGCCTATCAACGAGTGCCCTGCTCCGCATCCGTTGGGCTGTAGGGCTTCTCTGCAAGCCCTAAGAGCCCTCTTAGCCCCGCCCCCGCTGTTCAGCCAACCCTGGGTGAGGAGGAGCGTCACGGGGGCGGGTCCGAGAGACTGCGTGAACCGCTAGGACAAGTGCTGAGCAGGGGCGGAACCCAGCCCCAGCGGGTGACCGGATCGCAGGGCGTAGGAAAGGCCAGCCTCGCTCCGGGTACCCTCCCCCCACGATGGGCGTGCAGCCCCCCAACTTCTCCTGGGTGCTCCCGGGACGGCTGGCTGGGCTGGCGTTACCGCGGCTGCCCGCGCACTACCAGTTCCTGCTGGACCTGGGTGTGCGACACTTGGTGTCCCTGACGGAGCGCGGGCCCCCTCACAGTGACAGCTGTCCCGGCCTCACGCTGCACCGACTGCGCATCCCCGACTTTTGCCCGCCGGCCCCCGAACAGATCGACCAATTTGTGAAGATCGTGGACGAGGCCAATGCCCGGGGAGAGGTCAGAGCGTTCGTGAGCTCAAGCGAGAGGGCGGGGCCTGGAAGGAATGAGTGGGCGGGGCCGGGAGCTGGAGTCCGAAAGGAGTGGGGGAGGGTGGAGTGGGAGCTAGAGGGACCCATCCCCCTGACTAGAGTCAACTATGCTGCTAGGAGGGGAGGTGGTGCCAAGTAACTAAATTAAGTACTGTCAAGCGAAATACTTCCAGGAGTCGGGAGAGCGCTGAAGTCAGATGGAAGCGGTTCAAAACCCATTTACTAGAGGTCCATATGTCATACAGAAACGCTTGTAATTTTAAATTTTACTAGCAGCTACGTTTAAAAAAAATGTGAAAAAGAAGCAGGTGACGTTAATTTTGTACTAATCCAGTAAGTCAAAAATACTATTTCAACATAGAATCAATATGAAACAAATTATTAATGAGGCCTTTCCAGTCTTGCTCATGCCGCATCTTCAGAGCCTGGTAAGTATTTTCCACCTCATCTCAGCATCAGGAAAAGTGGCACCACAAGTGACTGGATGTACTGTACAGGACAGCACAGGTTAGAGGCCAGGAGGTACAGGCTGAGAGCCCAACTTGGAATCAGCCATTTCAGAGGCCTCCTGGTCACCAGAAGCAAGGACAGCCCGCCACAGCCCGCCACAGCTTTAATGTCACTTCTTGTCCCGCGAGGGCCTGTGATGTGTGGGGCGGGGACAGGAGAGTGTTGGGAAGGGCATTGGACTCCACTCTATCGGTCTCCACTTCACAGGCTGTTGGAGTGCACTGTGCTCTAGGCTTTGGCCGCACTGGCACCATGCTGGCCTGCTACCTGGTGAAGGAGCGGGGTTTGGCCGCAGGAGAAGCCATTGCTGAGATTCGGCGCCTGCGACCGGGATCCATCGAGACGTATGAACAAGAGAAGGCCGTCTTCCAGTTCTACCAGAGAACAAAATGAGGGGTTCGGCAGCCCCCTTCCCCCTCCCCGACTCCTGCTGCTTATAACAAATGTGGCGGGGTGGAAGGGAAATGGACTAAAAAAGTACTACCTCCTTCAGCGCCCTCTGGCTCCTATTGGACAAAAGAGGCCCAACCCCAAAGCCATAAAATCCTGGCTGGCAGGATGGCTGAGAGCCCGTGAAAATGAAGTGGTAACTAATAAGAGCTCATTACCACTGCATAGCGTTTACACGGCACTCCAGTGCATCAGCTTCCTGTAGCCCTGTGCTGTGGACAAGACGGAGGACACTTCCGTTCTTTGGATAAGGTGGCTAGACTTCAGAAAGGCCTACGGTCAACAGTTCTAGGAAACAAAAGGATGGGCCAGGACTGCAGCACACACCTTTTGTCTCCTCAAAGAGGATGGGATTCTAGGTGCTGTTCCCTGACCGGATGTGATAGAGGAGAACTGGTCAGTGAAAGAGATCCCTCAGGGCAGCCTCGGGGCTCTGCACACCCACACTGGCAGTACCCTGTTGATATCACCCTTTACGTAGGGTCCTCTGTCCTACCTGAGTCACCTCTGTTCCTCTCAGGGTACAGAAGACCGGCATATCCTGCTCACAGATGAAGTCTCTGTATTGTCTGTCTATCTCTCCTCCCTCCCCCTCTTCCCATCCCCCTCCCTCTCTCTCCTCCTTCCCTCTTTCTTTCCTTTCCCTCCCCTCCTCCCTCCTTCTCCCCCTCCCCCTCCCCCTCCCCCCTTCTCTCCAGGCTGGTCACCTCTTACCAGCCTCAGATGCGCTCAGCTCACCTGTTACCTCAGATCCCTATGTCCTCCCCAGCCTCAGACCAAGGAATGCTGGGACTGCATCTTGGCAGTTACAGGGTGGATATTAAGTAATCAAATAAATAACTCTGGGACTATGAATCTTGGTCTTGTTTCCTAGGTGTTATCCTCACTTCTCCCCTGCTGGACTCCGTCCTGCCATGAACACCACACTTTGGACTTTCTGAGAGATGAGATAAATGCCGTACTTGAGCCCAGTGGATTCTTTTTTCCATGCTGGCAGTCTGAACTCGTGCCCTATCCTCTGCCATAGCAGGCTGAACCGAATACGGGAGAATTCACCCTGAGGTATACGCTGTGTGCCTGTGTGAACCAGGTGCTGTTAGACATGGCGCCAACTCAGCAGCGTGAGCCAAGACTCCTGTTCTCAGGGGCCCTGCCTCCTGGAGAAGAGGGGGAATGACAGTCCCTTCACACGTGACATACACTAAAGGCTCTCTCTACTATTCCAGACACAGGACAGTCAAGTTCCCTTCAGCCTCCGTCTCATATCAAAGCCCAGAGCCAGGCCTATACCAGCCCCTCCCCCTGTACTTCATTCCATCTTTCCTGCTGCCCCTAACTCAATATTGTCCAACTCACTCTTACACAAAAGGCTTTTTTAAGCAAGAAATATGTCTTAGTTAGGGTTTTATTGCTGTGAACAGACACCATGATCAATGCAAGTTTTATAACGGACAACATTTAATTGGGGCTGGCTTACAGGTTCAGAGAGGTTCAGTCTATTTATCATCAAGGCGGGATCATGGCAGCATCCAGGCAGGCCTGGTGCAGGGGGAGCTGAGTTCTACATCTTCACCTGAAGGAAGCCAGGAACAGACTCAGCATCCTAGGAGGAGCTAGGAGGAGGGTCTCCAAGCCCACAACAGGGCCACACGTTCTAATAGTGCCACTCCCTGGGCCAAACATTTGCAAACCATCACATTCCACTCCCTGGGCCAAGCATATGCAAACCATCACAAAATATAAGAGTCCTTCATCCAGAATCCTTTCTCTGTTTCGTCTGGGACAGATCATTCCTTAACTGTCTCCCTGGGTCTTCTCTAGCCCACCCAGAGGATATATCAGCCAAAGAGAAGAAACTCAAAAGTCCCAGACATTCAGGCTGCAAGGAGGAGAAAGAGCAGATGCACTGCATGAAATCCTCACCTTCCTCTCACCAAAAGCTGCTTCCACCTTGCCCCTTCCACACCTGCCCCATGATGCAAACCAGACCGGCTCCTAGTGCGCAAGTCTGTGGGCACTGGCTCCTAGTGCGCAAGTCTGTGGGCACTGGCTCCTAGTGCGCAAGTCTGTGGGCACTGGCTCCTAGTGCGCAAGTCTGTGGGCACTGGCTCCTAGTGCGCATGTCTGTGCGCATGTTTTCCTGAGGAGGGTATAAGCCTGCAAGAGGGAAAGGCCTGTTCCCTCTTTTCTTTCACTGCCAGTGCTTACCCATGCGAGAGAAGGTCCGAGGGACTGGAAGCTGTGCCTGAGAGTTGTGACTCCTTGCCAGTACAGACCGACTGCTATGTGACCCGTCCTCACCCCTTCTGCTGTCTGGTCCTCCCCGTGTCCTCTGCACTGCCAGAGCAGAATCGCTCTTACCTTCCTCCCAAGGCTCCTTTGAAGGAGACAGAAAATTTTTCTAACCCCATTAAAGCCCTGTGTGCAGTTCCCTCCCCATAATTTAAGCAGGTCTCCGCTGCCTCAAGAGTTCCTTAGGGAAATAAACATATAATTATGTGCTTAAGGAAATCGCTTTTAAATAAGTAAGAGTTGACTTCAAATGAAAAACTCTGCCCTTCTCCTTCTATCTACCTTGAGAGGTTGGCCTGAAGCACCATGAGTGCTCATTTATGCCCCCAGAACTTTTGCCTTTCCCATCATCCTTCCTTCTGTATTTGTCTACCAACGAAAGGGCACTTATTAACCATGGCCCATCCCCATCACATCCTACCTCCTGTCAGGAACGCTCCCCCTCCCTCTGAGAAGCATATTTACATTTGCAACAGACCAGGGTTTCTCATCCTTAGCACTCCTGACATTTTGAACCAGGGCTGGATAATCAGGGGTCATGGGGACTCTATGCTGTAGGGTGTTTAGCAGTGTCCCTGGTTTGTACACCTCAGGGGCCAGTCACACACCCCTCTAGGTATGACAGCCAAAAATGTGTGTAGACACGGCCATATATTCCCAATGGGAACAAAGCCTGCCCCACTGAGAGACTGCAGCAGACCAACATGCGGGTTTCATTTTCTCTGGAAGAAGAGTAATGGATTTTGGAGCTTACGTATACAATGACATAATAGGGGGACAAGGACCAGTTCACATATGGCTACCTTTCCAACTGATGTCTGGAAGCCAAGTTATTCCCAGGTTCTCAACTCTTCCTAGGCTTGTTTTCCAGCAAGGTCTTAAGCACCACTGGCTTTTCTTCATTCAGGATCCTTTTCCCAGTGAGTTGCTGACGACCACAGCTGAAACGGCTTCCACCCTTGTTCAGGCTCTGTTTCCGTTGCTGTGATAAACATGACTGCCCTGGAGTTCTACCGCTGTGAACAGACACCACCATGACCACGGCCACTCTTATATCATTTAGGCTGGCTTCCAGTTCAGAGGTTCAGTCCAATGTCATCACGGTGAGAAACATGGCGGCCTGAAGGCAGACTTGGTACTACAGAAGGAGCTGAGAGTTCTACAACAGGCAGCAGGAAGAGAGAGCAGACGCTGGGCCTGGCTTGAGCTCCTGAAACCTCAAAGCCCACCCTTAGTGACACACTTCCTCCAACAAGGCCACACCTACTACAACGAGGCCACACCTCCTAATAATGCCACTCCCTCTGAGTCTACGGGGGCCATTTTCCACAACAACCAAATGCAATTTGGGAAGGAAAGGGTTTGTTTCGTCTTCTATTTCCAACTGGCCATCCGTCATGGAGGGAAGCCAAGGCAAGAACTGGAGGCAGGAACTGAAGCAGAGGCCATGAAGGAACCCTGCTTATGGACTTGCCCCCTATGATTTTCTCAGCCTGCCCAGGAATGACACTGCCCACACTGAGCTGGGGCCCTCCCTCGTCAGTCAGCAATCAAGGAAGTGCCCCCACAGATGTGCCCCCACAGATGTGCCTACAGGCCAGTCTGATGGAAGTTCCTCAGTTGAGGTCCACTCTGCCCAAGCTGACAAAAAGTAATGAGCGCAGTCCCTGTGTTTGTAAAGTTCATTCAAGTTTATTCTCCAGCACACGATAGGATTTTGACGAACAGAGATTTTCTGCTTGGAAACCTTTGTTCCATATCATCTTGGCTCTGTGATGACCCCCTGCGGCTTCTCCTGGGAAAACGTTTAGATGCAGGATGAGCGTGGGTCAAGACAGAAGGAAACCAACTACAAGCTTATTTGAGAAGATATCTCCCTAGCCTGGTTCTCCTGCCTTCATTCTTTCCCCTTGCAGGACACCCAAGACAGTGCACAGGACAAATCTACACCCTACATCGTACAGTCCGAGATCAAAATGTCAGGAGTGCTAAGGATGAGAAACTCTGGGTTTGGTGCACGGATACGGTTATGTTTGTATATGCTCAGCCCAGGAAGTGGCACTATTAGAAGGTGTGGTTAGAGTGGGCGTGGCCTTGATGGAGTAGGTGTGTCACTGTGGGTGTGAGCTTATGACCCTCATCCTAGCTGCCTGAAAGTGAGTATTCTGCTAGCTGCCTTCAGATGAAGATGTAGAACTCTCAGCTCCTCCTGCACCATGCCTTCCTGGAAGCTGCCATGCTCCCACCTTGAGGATAATGGACTGAACCTCTGAACCTGTAAGCCAGCCCCGGTTAAATGTTGTCCTTTATAAGACTTGCCTTGGTCATAGTGTCTGTTCACAGGAGTAAAACCCTAACTAAGACACATACCCATCATGATTTCTGAGTTAAGAGTCTCGAGACTGCCTGAATTCATGATGCAGAAGGAGCTATAGGAAGGCCAGAGGCCTGTGTCTGCATACCCGTGAGCCTGTTCACACTTCCTGTGGCGTTGAACTCAGTCCATTCCCACCCACTCTGTCTTGTTTGTCCTACCCTACTATGGAACAACATCATACAAAGGGCAGTTCGCTGTTGATGTTCCCCTGCCTGAGGGGGTCCGCCCCACTTCGCACCCTCCCACCTGCCCAGCATGATCCCCAAAGTGTTCCCTCGAGGCAATACCAAGCATATTTCTGGGACAGAGAGTTGATCTAAATGATAGATCCTTTCTCAGCATGAACTCGCACGCATTTGCCAACCCTCAAATCAAAGCCTCAGCTATCCCTGTCTTATCATTCTTTCTGAGAGGGAAACTAATTTGGTCTCAGAGGAATTTTTGTCACAAAACAATGACAGTTACCACCGAATGCATTTCACAGTTTGTCACACCCGTACTTTGCTTGCTTATATAAGCATAATTGCCATCATTTATGAAGCACTTACCATGTAGCTGGTGGTTTACATACCTTGCCATATGTAATTTTATCATTATAACTCTGCAAGTCAAGTGATTTCCTCCTTTCTATAGAAAGAGTTGGGATCGAGAAAAGTGTGTAATATACCAAAAAAAAAAAAAAATCACACTTGTATTAGTTACTTTTCTTACTCCTGAGACTGCTTACCTGGCCAGAAGCAACTTAAGGAAGGATGGTTTTGCTTTGGCTTACAGTTTAAAGGGATACAGTCCATCATGGTGAGAGAAAACACAACAGAGAGAGTATAAAGTGTCTGGAAGCTGAGAGGACATGAAGAAGGGCTGGGCTGTTAAACCTCAAGCCCCACCCCTATTGACTCCCTCCCTCCAGTTAGGCTCCACCACCTAAAGATTCTACAACCTTCCAAATCATCTGTATCAACTGGGGACCAAGCGTGCAAAACACATGAGCTTAGGAGTGGGCACAGGGTGGGAGGGGGCATCTCACATTCAAACCATTTGTTTCAAAGAAGCTGGGATGTACACCTAAGTCATCTGCATCATCTCCCAAGTCCAGAGCTGATGTTCCTTTCACCAAATACCCTCCTTACAGGACTCCCCGTGATTCTAGAGACACACGAGAGTCTGTCTGCATTTCAGAGCTCAGCCCTACAGATGGTCTTACTTGTTCCCTAGGACCCTTCTTCCTCCTAGGTGACCAGAGAATAATTTTGCACCTGAACACAGCCAATTACACCTTAATTATGTGTTACACTTTACTATACGACCTGGGGCTGGCCAGATTTCTCAGTGGGTATAGGTACCTGCTGCCAAGGCCAAAAACCTGAGTTCAATTCCCTGGGCCCACACACTGAAAGGAGAGAACCTGCTCCCACGTGTTGTACACACACACACACACACACACACACACACACACACATACACACACATAAAATTTTAATGAACTAAAAATCAAAGGTGGCCTGAGCATTGGACCAAATACCAGCAAAGTGCCTCTGTCACATCCATTTCTAACTCAGGGTACATAGGTGTAGATGTCCTCTCCAAGGATGACAGGCTTAGGGCTTATGCTGCTGGCATGGAGCCCTCAAAAAACCGGCTTTTTTAATGTGTGATGATTTATTGAAAATCCTGCTACTCGTTATGGTTTTGTTGTTTGACCCCTTAATGTATGCCAGGCGCTGTGCCAAGTGCTTTACAGACATTATCTCATTCACTCTTCAGAAAGGAATTGTATAAAACCCCACGGACAAAGTGCTACCCCAATAACCAACACACAGTGAGTACACAGACACCCAGAGAGTTTTAAGCACTGAGCCCCAAGTCACACAGTAGAATGAGACGGGAGCCTGCAGTTAGCAATTAACCACCTTCCCTTTCACAGATCAGAGAAGGGAGGCTGTTGTAATTAAGAAAATGGAAGAAATACAAGGACCTTGCCCAGAATTGAGGTGTTTGATCTCCCGGGCCATCAGCGAAAGCCTCTCATCTCTGGACTTCAGGGATACTGCCATCCAACTAGTGTCCACACTGCCCATCGTCATCTCAAACAGACCTCTTCCTCAAGCTTCAAAAAGGCATCAAAACTGAAGTCCCCCGTTGATTGAAAAATTATTTACATAAGCACATCCCCCTAGGACAGCCAGCGTTTTCTAGTTATTACAGATTCAAGGCACAGTTTTAGGAAGGCAGCATGCTTGTCCAAGCAAACAGAAATTTGAGAAACACTTTGGTGCACACCTATCCCTGAAACTCGTGCCTTATTTACAGCCTTGATAACTGAGTCCTTTGTGCCAATAAATTGCTTAAATTGCCGCAACCACCCCCTCGCCCTATTTCTCCCTTGACTTACTCTGCCACCACGGATATGTGAGCATGGAACAAATTAGCAACACCACCTCTGAATTCTCAATGCGCAGCACTGAATATGACAAACAGCTCTGGGATTTGTTTGTCCCTCCAGCTTGCATAATGACCACACTCATCTCCATTACTAATAAATACGGAATGGTGGCTGATTTTGAATCCAAAGTGGCCCATGGGAAATGGGAATGGCTGCAGACACCTCCCAGGTGGCACTGCTGATCTCTTTGAGTACATCGTATGTGCCTTTGGTCTCCCTTACCACCCTCCGGTTCTAAGAAAATTCATTGAGTTTCATGTTTTTGTGGTTTCTAGATATGGCTGAGTTCTAGGTAAAGCCACACTGGGCTCCAGCCCACAGACAGAACCCTGTCACTCCTGATCATAATCCATAAGGATCTAAAACAGCCAACTCTTGTGGAAATTAAAGAACTCAGATTAAAATCTGAAAGTCAGGAAAGACTCATAGGACAGAATTCAGGAAAACCTAGATTTCCCATTGTCCTCTTCCAGGGGATGCACATAGACACAACTCTCCTAGCTACAATGAGTGGAGAAACATACCAAATATTGCCAAGCACAGGTGCTTTCCTGAGCTTTGTTGAGCAGAGTTTTACTGAAGGTCAGTCACACAGGAATGCAGTAGGACTGCCCTTAGCCATTCAGTCCCTAGCCCCAGAAGAGGTCAAATTGAAACAGCATGGTCCAAAGCAACTTAGATGTAAGAGAACAGGTGTTCACCATAAATCACGTTGTTGGCATGAACCATCTGGCTGGCCTGAGGGCTCAGGTATACAGAAATACTTTTATCATTCAGAATATTCCAAAGGCAAGAGAGAGTCTGAAGACCTTTAGAGTGTGTGGCCCAAGCATCCCCGGCTTACTGTGTTAACCTTAAATGCACAGCACCAGATACTTAATGCATTGGTAACTTTTCCATTGCTGTCTAAAACACCATGTCCACAAGCAACGTAAGGGAGGGACAGGTTCGTCTTGGCTTACAGTTCCAGAGGAACATAGTCCACCATGATGCAGAAGGCATGGCGGTAGCAGCAGGAAGATGGCTAATCATACACATCCACATGTGGGAAACTCAACACCAGCAAGGCTGTACCCTCTAAAGGTTCCAGAACCCTCCCGAGCAGTGCCTCCAACTGGGGATCAAACATTCTTGTACATGAGCCTATGGGGGACATTTTTGGGGGTCAGATCACTGTACTTGGTGTTCTCTCCATGTGATGATCTGGGCAGCTGGTACTGTGCCATGCCCCCTCTGCTTTTTTGCTTAGCTCTCATTTCTTCCTATCCCTAGCTGCCTGTGTCTAACCATCACTCCTCAGAGAAAGGCTTCCAGAGCTCAAGTCCGTATTCCCTTAGCATCTGCTCTCAGGAACCTATGCTGATTCATTCAATAGTTTAATCGTTTTTATCTCTCCCTTTTCCTGTCTCAACTGGAGACTAAAGACTTGCCTCTGGGGTTGGGGATTTAGCTCAGCGGTAGAGCGCTTGCCTAGCAAGTGCAAGGCCTTGGGTTCGGTCCCCAGCTCCGGAAAAAAAAAAAAAAAAAAAAAAAACACTTGCCTCCATTTCTAAAACCTGGGGCAATGCCCACTGCATAGCTGTACAAGGAGAATAGAGTAACATAGGCTTAGATTTTTCTATATCACTTTTAATTTTTACAGTCCAATCATTGCCCCTCCTCCCAGTCCACCCCCCCACAGTTCCTCATCCCATTCCTCGTCCCCTCTGTCTTCAATAGGATGTCCCCACCCCACCCTGCCAGGCCTCCTTACTCCCTGGGGCCTCAAGAGGGTTAGGCATGCCTTCTCCCACTGAGTCCAGATCCTGCAGTCCTCTGCTGTATATGTGTATATCAGATCAGCTAGTGTATGCTGCCTGGTTGGTGGCTCAGTGTCTGAGAGATCTCAGAGGTTTGGGGTTAGTTGAGACTGCTGGTCTTCCTATGGGGTCGCCCTCCTCCTCAGCTTCTTTCCGTAATTCTACCACAGGGGTCCCCGACTTCAGCTCAATAGTGTAAGCATCTGTGTCTGTCTCAGTGAGCTGTTTCTTGAGCCTCTCAGAGGACAGCCATGCTAGGCTCCTGTCTGCAAACACACCATAGCATCAGTAATAGTGTCAGGCCTTGGAACCTCCCCCTTGAAATGGATCCCAAGTTGGGTCGATCACTGGACTGCCTTTCCCTCCAGCTCTTCTCTGTTTTTGTCCCTGCAGTTAGTTCTTTTAGACAGGAACAATTCTGGGTCAGAATTTTTGACTGTGGGATGGCAACCCCATCCCTCCACTTGATGCCCCATCTTTCCACTGGAGGTGGGCTCTATGAGTTCCCTCTCCCCACTGTTGAGCATTTCCATTCATTCTGCTCAGAGCTTCTCTCCCGTCTCCCCTCCCCATACTTGATCATGATCCCCCTTTCCCCTCCCCCTCCCACTCCCATCCCTCCATCCCTCTGCTTCCCAAGATTGCTGTCTTCTCCCTCCCACATGGGTTTGAAGCATCCTCACTTGGGCCCTTCTGCTTGTTAACCTTCTTGAGTTCTGTGGATTGTATCCTAGGCAGTCTGTACTTTTTTGGCTAATATCCATTTATTGGTGAGTACGTACCATGCATGTCTTTTGGGTCTGAGTTACCTCACTCAGGATGATATTTTCTAGTTCTATCCATTTGCCTGCAAAACTCATGATGTTGTCATTCTTAATAGCTGGCTAGTATTCCACTGTGTAAATGAACCACATTTTCTTTATCCATTCTTCTGTTGTGGGACATCTGGGTTGTTTCCAGCTTCTGGCTATCACAGGTAAGGCCTACATGAGCATAGTGGAGCATGTGCTCCTGTGGTATGGTGGGGCATCTTTTGGGTGTATGCCCAAGAGATGGGTCTTCAGGTAGAGCTATTTCCAATTTTCTGAGGAATCTCCAGATTGATTTCCAGAGTGGTTGTACCAGTTTGCAATCCCACCAGCAATGGAAGGGTATTCCTCTTTTTCCACATCCTCGACAACATGTACTGTCAGCTGAGTTTTTGATCTTAGCCATTCTGATTGGTATAAGGTGGAATCTCAGGGTCGTTTTGATTTGCATTTCCCTGATGACTTTGAACATTTCTTTATGTGCTTCTCAGTCATTTGAGATTCCTCTATTTTGAATTCTCTGTTTAGCTCTATTACCCCCTCCCTTTTTATTGGGTTGTTTTGTTTTTTGGAGGTTAACTTCTTGAGTTCTCTATACATTTTGGATATTAGCCCTCTATCAGATGTGGGGTCAGTGAAGATTTTTGTCCCAATCTGTAGGATGCTGATTTGTCTTATTGACTATGTCCTTTGCCTTACAGAAGCTTTCCAGTTTCATGAGGTCCCATTTATCAATTCTTAATCTTACATCCTGAGCCAATGGAGTTCTGTTTAGGAAATTTCCCCTCCATATAGGCTTAGATTTAAAAAAAAACAAAAAAACAAAAAAAAACCCTACTTTTAATAAGTGTTCTCAAATGCTTCAACTCCCCTTCTAGCCCACTGCTGAATTGGCATGAGGGGACCAACAAGGACACCAGGAGAAGGTCTCTGCCGTGTTTCTCTCAATGAATGAAGATCAACGGAGATGAAGACCAAGCAAGTAAGCATTGCAGAGCTAGCCTTCCAAGCCCGTCTTCACTGCCCACTGAGTCCTATTTATACCCCCTCCAAACATCACATGTCCTCCTCAGTAAAACATTACAGAATCTGTCTTAGCAAAACACCACCCAAGTCTGCATCACATGACATGTCCAAAAACTTCCACTATGCTGTCCCATGAATGAAAAAATAGAAGGAATGAATCTAGTGAATTTAGTGAAGGAATGCATGGCACAAAAAACTCTTAGATATAAACACAAAATGGAACTGAACTGTGCAGCGCATAAATACTTAAGCAATGCTATAGCTATTTAAAAGATAAGAATGAGTCTGTTAAAATGAAGTTTTTAATTGAACCTTTCCAAAAGATGTGGCTGCATAGCCTAAAGAGACATACAAGTGTTGAATGTTATTAAAGGTCATGCATTGAGTGTGGACTCCATTCAGAGAGGCTTAGATGACAACGGGTCAGATGTTGTGCGTCCTCAGGGGAAGGAAAAATAAAGACATCAAAAGGCATGGATGAAATGAAATCCCCATCCAGTGGAAAATAGAGGATACAGAGTTGGGTTATGAGAGTAAAGGAAGAACAGAAATTCTTGCCACCAGAAAGGTCTTCGTCTGATTGACAGTGTGGACTCACCACAGGATTCCGAGCAGAGGACATGTCAGGAGGCTCTGTATTTTCTTAACTTGCAGGCTGACAGAATCACCCCATGACTGAGTAGCAGTGCTGTGCTTTATGATTTAACACTGTCAAAAGGAGAGGAAGCCTCATGGCCGCTGATTTCTAGGACTTCAGAAGACTTAGCTCACAAGCCAAGAGTTAGGTAAGGACCCGTTTTCCTCTCCCTAGAAGCGAATGGCTGGACTGCTTTGCAGAGGGAAGTGAACGGGTTTGTTCAGTCAGAGTGCTCACCCTCTGGGCTCACAGGTTATGATTTTTTTAAGCATTTTCAAAGTGGGAAAAGATCTCAAATGAGTGTCATCCCTTTGTGCTGCAAATAGTCCTTTCTCATGGCAGCTGTATACCCACCACTCTGCCTAATTCTCTGGAGTCGAAGTTTAAACCAAACTGCAAACGTATTTCAACTGATGTTACGCTTCCATGTTCTCAGGGGCAGCGGGCCCTGATGCTTCCCTCTGTCCCACTTTCTGGGGCTTCCCCCAAGGCCAAGAGGCCTCCTGAACGTTCCAACCTTCTCCCTCAGTTGTACTCCCCAACCCTGTCTGCTGGCACACCTGACCCTTAATTCAAGCCTGTTTTCTCCTCCAAATAAGGATCAACTTGTCAGTCCAGGGAGCCAGCCAGGCCAGTTTAGCATGTTTCCTCCAGGTGGAGGAAGCATTCTGAGGACTCCAATGACAGCTTCCCCCCTTAGGTATATGGCGGGTCCCCAGAAGAATCCCAGTAGCTTCAAATGCTAGAACATTCTAGAACCCCTGACTCCCAGGCCCTCGTGCCAGGTATTCCTAGAAAGGACAGCATAGGTCCCTGTGGAGCCCCATCCCAGCCCCCATGAGAACCTTCAGAACTTGAAGGTACAGCTAGACAAGTAGGTGGCCCAGGTCCCCATGCTGAGTTCTTCAGTTCTGTGGGATCCCCGGTATGTCCAGTGCTTAAGAACCTCCAGGGACAAAAAGAGACCCAGGATGCATAGAGGCTTGCAGTTCCACTGAGGAATCAGGTCCCAGCCTTAGGAATGACCCTCAACCTACTCCGGCCCTCTCCTGTTCATTGGATCAACTGGAAACCACAGAAGATTTCAAGGGGAATACTGGTATTCCTTGGGCTATCAGAAATAACTTAAACCACAAATTAAAATGGCAATTATAGGATTTTTATGTACAGCAGTGTTGAACATATACTCAACCCCAAACTACGTCTGGCAAGGCTGGGGGAGGGTCACACTCTCAAACTGCCGATGATGTCCAATTTAATACAGCATCCTTGGAGAGCAAGTTCACCCCAGAACCTAGCCTGTGTATACATATCGACATATATGCATATACATATCTAGGCACTGCATGTACATTTATAGACACACTGCATAGAACAACTTAGAGACCCATAAGAGGCTGTCCATTCATTCACTTGTTCAATGTATCCTTGCTGGACACTTGTTATATACCAGACACAATTCCAGAAACTTAAAAATTGAGCATGAGCAGAAACCAAAAATAAACATCTTGGCAACCTGCATGCCCACCATTGTTTCAATAGCCCCAAGTTGCAAACAACCTAAAAGACCCTCTTAGGAAACTGGAAGAGCCGCACCCTGAGCACGCTGCAGCACCAATGAAGGTGTGCTCTGGAATCCACACCGGGCGTGCCAGGAAGAAACTTGCGCACTATTAGAAACAGAATAAAAATAGTCCCGTAAGTTGTTTATGAAAACGCACGTACAAATAAGTCAGTTGGAGGCCCACCAAACTCAGAATCTTAGCTGAACCCAGAAGGGAGAGAAAAAAAATCAGCTAAGTTACGTTACTTCTTAAGCATCTCCAATAAACGAATATGTGAAAAGTTAGCCCTATTAAGTACTACATGTTAAGCGTGCAGATGTTTATTTGAGCAATGTGGGTCCCTTTTTCTTCAGAATGAGTACGGTTTTGCCTTTACCATTATTGTTGTCGTTTTTTATTATATCGTTTTATTGCTGTGTTTGATTAGGCCCCCATCTCTCCGTGACTCACAAACCAGAGCCTACACTGTTCGCACCCCAAGTTCAGGAGAGCAAAATCCATCCGGGCGAGGTGCCTGACGCCCCCTGGCGGCACAGACCATATCGGCAGCTCCGTAGGGGCTGAGGTGGAGCTCTAAGAAGCTGTGTTGATTTAGGCCTCAGAATTTGTTCAACCTCTGTAAAGACCGATCTGCCGCTATCCAGCATAGTTGAGGGGACAAGATCTATTTATTATTCAAGAATGCTGTTTTTAAGGTTTGCCCTAGAGAAGCTCAAGCATGAGCTCAAGGAAATGTGTGCAAATGTCTTTGCATCATCGTCCACAATGGCCCAAACTGAAAAGGGCAACATTATCTGCCGTTAGGAAAACAGATGAAGTAGACTTTGCGCCCAATGAAATACTCTACCACAGTAAGTGACAATGGAGAACCACTTGTGTCCCATAGTCACATGCCACATATGACAACCCACGCTGAGGAAAAGGGGAAGCCGTGGAGACTTCCCTCTCTAAAATACCATTTACGGAAAATTGCAGGTAAGCCAAAAACCAGACACCGTGGGTGGGCCCACACGCATGTACTGACTGCAGAAACAGATGCTGGAAGAATAAATACCAGATGCAGGAGTGGGGACCGCATGGGCCCTTGGCTGAATGGCAGTATGTGATTTCTTTGAGAGAAATCAAAAGCAGGATTGCACTCCTGCAATCCCAGAACACAGAAGGCAGAGAAGGTCAGCTGGGAAACTGAGGCCAACCCGGGCTGTGTTGCAAAAAGGATCAAGAAAGAAAGCAGGGAAGTATGGAAAGAGAGAGAGAGAGAAAGTAAGCCAAAACAAGTGTGACCAAAATTTATAATTAAAGAGGGCTAAGTGATGAGTGCCTAGGCACTTCTTATAGTCATCTGTCTTGTTAAATTATCTAATACTTTGTTTGTTGTATGATGGTAGATGGGGGTGGGGGATATCTGTGCAAAGGAAAGCTAGAGGAGGTGTTCAATGCCCTTTGGCTTAATGGAGTCCAAAGACAGACACAAAGAAGGGTGTGGCCTCCGGAAGAAAAAAAGCAATGATGCAGGATATTGTAAACAAGGGGAGGGGCATTATTCTCAGTGTAATGGAGCTTTAAGTAGAGGACTGTGCAAGCTATGAGTGGGACACTCTTCTATGTTTAAAGTGGGAGGAAGCTGACTGAGAGACGGGGTAGGAGGACAGGACGAAGAGGTCTTTACAGTAATGTGTGCAGGAGACACCGCTCCGGTCATGGTTCCTCGAGTATCTGTGATATATTTTGAAGAGGAATAGATGGAACTTAGCCAGAGATTTGATGAGAAGCATGTCTGAGGTTTTATTAAGCTGCCAGGTGGGGGTAGGGTACTAAGACGAGCAAAGTTGTGGGAGTTGAAGGGGGCAGTAACTAGGGGTGGACCGTGGGTGTTTCCTTGCAAAGAGAAGGATGAAGAATTTCATTCCGTGGTCGTTTGTCAGCTGCACAAGTGGAGGCCCAGAGCTGACAATTGTGTGGTTAGTTCAGAAGTCCATGGGAAAAGTTGAGTAGGGTCAAGAGATATAAATTTAGGTGTCACTGGTGTGTTCTTCAAAGCCATGCAATTAGGCAGAAGGTGCAAATAAAAAAGAAGGCTGGGACCAAACTCCAAGCACCCCCTCCATTTTATGGTAGGAAAAAAGAGAACCCAGCAAATAGACTTAACGAAGTAGAAGAATGGGTGGGGGTTTGCAGGGCATGAGAGATGCCAAGCCCAGAACATGTTTTAAGTTGGAAGCCGCGTTCAACTGTTACAAATGCTGCGGTGTAACCAAATAAACAGCGAGCAGGCAGAGAACCATCCCCCCACCCCTGCCCCAATCCCCTAGGAGCTGGCAGTACAGGAACCTTTATGGTTTTGACAAAAGCAGTTCAGAGGGGTGGGGGCTCTGCACGGGCGGAGGCCAGATGGCCCGAGGTTGACAAGTGAGTGGAGACTGCATTAGATTTGTTTATGGGTGGGTCGTTTGAAAAGCTTGGGTCTGTGGAAAGAACAATGAGGTAAACCGTGGGACAGGGACATGATGGAGGGAATTATTCGGGGTGCTTATTCGCATCCACATGCAGAAGAAAGGAACACAGTAGAGAGAGAGCGGAGGAAGCGGCGGAGGAAACCATGCAGAAGGGACTTGGAGGAAAGAGGGAAAAAGACTGGAGTCGAGCCACACCGCTCACTAGACTGAGCTGTGACGCTAACTCTGGCGCCTGAGCCAGGTCTCAAGCCGGTTCCGAGATGCTCATTACCTCTCGTTATTGTTTGCTTGCTCACGGGTGTCATCAGCTCCCGGGGTTCAGTACACTAAATCTTCCACTACCATCTCCTCTGAATACACAAGTCGAACGGCCGTCCCCCTCCCTATCTAGGCTATGCATCTACCCAGGGAACTGGAGGGGAAAATAAGCAAACTGAAGAAAATTAATTCTGACCTATTTTATGCATTCTGTATAAATGCATGAAATAGATTATGTTTGACAGTGGTAAACAGAGAAGCCCAAAAAAAAATCCAATTTATCACTTTAATTATATATGCTTTTCTTCCTCAATCTCTGGGGAAGAATAAGCCTCCAGCAGTTTTCAGCCCCTTCTATGAAGCCATTCCCAAATTATTAATGCTGCTCTTAGTAACCACGTGTCCCCAGTGACAGATGTCCTATCTGAAGCACACAGGCAACGCTTGACATGTTACCTATGGAGGTGCACGTGAGAAGGGGTGTAAAGGGGCATAAATGAAAAGTAAGGAACTAGACATGAGACTCGGAGTTATGAGGCAGAGAAAAACGTTGCTCCAAACAGGTGGTCTCCCACTCGAACTAAGGGGAGTATGCGGACAGACACTGAGTTTTGTGGACATTGGAGGGGTAAACAACCACCTTTAGTGAGGCAGTCTCACCCCTCCCCCAACCTCCGACAATTTACCATCCATCCATACTGTTCCTGTGCAGAAGTAGAAGCAGCAAAGCGTTTTATTTTGTTTTGTTTTATTTGTTGAACGCAGGCTCTGTCAGATATCTAAGCCCAGCAAGGAACAGGACAAACTGGTCTTTGCCTTCCAGAAACAAGCACCTCTAAGAAACAAAGTGCAAGAGGTGAGGTGGTTACAACACCACAGAAAGGTGCCAGATGATAAGGCAGGGTGGATGTGCGCAGGGGCCAGGCAGTGGTCAGGACAGGAAGAGGCTGAATAGGGCTCCTCGGGGGAACAGAACAAATAAAACGAATACATATCACAAAGGCGATTTATTCAATTATATTGTAGGGCGTATTCGTGATAACATACTTGCTGACTAATTTGCACTTTGACTCTGATCAAAATCAAGACATTCGACTTCTTATCTTCTTGGTTGTGAGCCTACCCTTTAACGGCCGAGCCAACTCTCCAGCCCAAAGCACTCGATTTCTGATGTGTACATTGGAATAAGTGGCCCCGTTAGCTCACACAGAAAACACCAGGAGAGGACCGCGGGAGGAGATAGATTGCTCTTCCCATTGTTGTGACAACATACATCACAAAAGCAGCTTAGGGAAGGGAGGGTTTGTTTGCGCTCTTGGTTTGAGGACGCAGTCCATCATGGCAGGAGAAACATGGCTGATCACACCTGTGGGCTGTCAGGAAACACGGATGCATGCTGGCGCCCCACTTGCTCCCGCAGTCTGGACCCAAGGCCGCAGTCTGGACCCAAGACCCAAGGCTTTCAGTGCATTGTTCCTTTTGTTAACCTTCCGGGGAACATCCTCAGAGACACGCCCTGAGGTAGATTTCCATGGTGACTCTAAATCCAGTCCAGCTGACCGTGAAGACTCCGTACAGAAAGCGAGGGTTCAGTCTCGGTTGAGTCAAATGCCTCTTTGCAGCTCTACAGAAGCAGCTGAACACTTGTATCTGACGCTTGGCTAGACCTTAGCCCAGGAACACATACTAGGGCTTCACCGAATTACGGATAGTAATTTAACCCGTGGCATAGAGGAGAATACTTAAGAGAATGCAAACTGGAGTTAAAATGGACCTGTGACCGGAGTCTGCAAAGCTCCATCAAAGCCGCTAGACCGGGGGAGGCTGTGCCTGCAGAGGATGATGGGAAAGTTCCACAAAGATGGGAGCCAAGCAAGGAGAGAGGCTGTGTCTTGGTTTTAAAGAAAGGGGCAGTAATCAACAAGAGCAATGGTGACATCAGCTCAAATAACGAGATTAAGCCTGCTTCCCAGATACACAGGAGATGTGATTAGAGGCTGGAGACAGACTGGCTGGGTTTAGTTTGAGGAGCAGGGCCGGGGCCACAAGCACACCTAAGGGTTTCCAGAGCATTTTTGCTCTGTGGTACCTAAGTCTATCGTTTTAGGGTTTTTTTTTTTTTACCTTTATTTTTTATTTCATTTGTGTGGGTGTTTTGCCTGGCTGCATGTCTGCGCCCCACATGCGCGCAGTACCCTGGAGGCCAGAAAAAGGCATTGGATCCTCTGAGACTGCAGTTACGATCGGTTGAGAACTGCCATCTATGTGTTGCGGGTAGAACCAAGGTCCTCCGGAAGAGCAGCCAGCGCTCGTAACCACTGAGCCATCTCTGCAGCCACAAGATTCTATTTAAATGTCACACTTGGTAGCTGAGTAAAGTTGATTCCACCTAGGGCCACAGCCTTACGTGCCTGCTCTTAGGACTAAGATCGGTATCTTATAACACCCATAACCGTGTGTGGTAACCTGATGCAGGATGAGGCTGACTGAGCCTCCACAGGTGTGACAGGGGAAGGGCTTCAAGGCAAAGAAAGCATGAGCATTTTTTTTTTCTCAGAAGCATCTAGTGTAGCGAAAAGACCAAGTTGAGGTGGCATAACGGAATTCATGCAGTGTGCGGGGTTGAATACCGTTAGCGGTGCAGTGGACAGCTCCTAAGAAAGGAGACAAGAATCCAATTGCAGGGGGCAGGGCAGGGAGGGGACGGTGAAAATTGGGGTTACCCTGTATGTGAAGTGTAGTTCTCTGCACACTACTAAAAATTGGGTGTCCTTATTACCACGATAAAAATTTTTTAATCTGACCTCCAATAAGGTTAAGCTACCAGCTCAGGTGCTCCCCTCGCTAAGCAGCTTAACCAAGACTTTCATGAGTAAATTTTTTTCCCTGTCTCCAGCACCCCTAGAAGCTACACGTTGATGCGTCTGGAACCTCAAGTCCTGAGCTAGGACTAGAGACACAAAGATAAGCTGGATTCCACACTTGACTTTGAAAAGCCTGGACATAGGGGAGGATTTTGGTTTAAAAAAACAAAAACAAAAAGATGCAATGCGGTGTGATAAACAGAATAATGGGAAATGCCTTAAGAAGCACAAAGATGGGGCTGGGGATTTAGCTCAGTGGTAGAGCGCTTGCCTAGCAAGCACAAGGCCCTGGGTTCGGTCCCCAGCTCCGAAAAAAAGAAAAAAACAAAAAAAAGAAGAAGAAGAAGAAGCACAAAGACTATGCTCGAATGTGTGCCTGTCTTTTTCTGAGCTCAAGGAGCCGATGAGTTAGAAATAGAGAGGAGCCTTGGAAAAATTGGCTGGCTATAGGGATGACTGAAAACACAAGTGAAAGAAAGGGTGGGTGAGTGGGCGGAGAGAGAAAGGGCATTTCCAGATAGCTTTTTACAATCTTTGCTTTAGATGCTATTTATTTATTCATTCGTTCATTCATTCATTGATTCATTTTATATCCTAATCACAGCCCCCTTCCCCTCCTCTCTTCCCAGTCCCACCCTCACAAGCCCCTCCTCCCAACCCCCTCCTCTTCTCCTTAGAGAAGGGGAAATACACACACCCAGGGATACCACCCCACCCCAGGACATCAAGTCACAGCAGGACTAAGCACTTCCTCTCCCACTGAGGCCCACAAAGCAGTCCAGGGAAGGGAGGGGATCCAATGGAGGCAACAGAGTCAGAGACAGGCTCTGATCCAATTGTTATGGATCCCACATGAAGACCAAGCTGCACGTCTGCTACAAATGTGTAGGAGGCCTAGGTCCAGCCACCGCATGCTCTTTGGTTGGTGGTTCAGTCTCTGTGAGGTCCCATGGGCCCAGGTTAGTTGACTCTGTAGGTCTTCTTGTGGTCCTTGACAACCGTGTCCCCCAATCCTATCGCCCACTCTTCCACAAGACTCCCCGAGCTCCCCCTGATGTTTGGCTGTGGGTCTCTGCATCTGTTTCCATCAGGTGTTGGATGAAGTCTCTCAGAAGACAGTCATGTTAGCCTCCTATCTGCAAACATAGCAGTGTATCATTAATAGAGTCAGGGATTGGCTCTCTCACATGGGATGGGTCTCACGTTGGGGCAGTCACTGGACGGCCGTTCCCTCAATCCCTGCTCCGTTTTTATCCCTGCATTTTTATCCCGTCTTGTAGACGGGACACATTTTGGGTCAAAGGTTTTCTGGATGGGTTGATGACATCTTCCCTCCACTGGAATTCCCACCTGGCTACAGGAGGTGGCCAAGTCAGTCTCTACATGCCCAGCTGTTAGGAGTCTCAGCTAGGGCTACCTTCATATCCCTGTCTCCGGTCTCTGACTTGTTCCAGAGGTGCCCCCACACAAACCAATCTCTGTTCTCTCTCCCAATCCTTTCACCCTTCCCCACACCTGATCCCCAACCCCTGCCTCCCCTCCTCACCCCTCCTCCCTCCTTCTAAATTCCACTCAGAAGGGGAAATTACTTTCTTAAAGCAGCTGTTGTCCATGTAGCCACAAGGGGTCGCTGCAGACCTGACTCAAACACAGTTTCCCATTGGACCTTCCAACTTCTACCTAAATGCCTCTGGAGGAAGGGAGGTGACAAGGGGAGGGAATGAGGGGGGTTGGCCAATGCCTCCTAGTGACCCCCTCCCTTGCAGGCCAGACCAGAGCTCACTTCCAACCTGGTTCCTTCCTTTACTGGACTCTTCACCTGTCAGCTCCTGTCCTAAGTTTTAAGCACGTGTTACACATTTCCAATCCGTCCTGTCTTTAGAACCTAACTCAGAAATGTTCCGAGTCTTTCTTGGATCTCTGCTTCCAGCAAATCCTGTGGTCCCAGTCCTAAGCTAAACAGCTAAGTACCTGCACCCAGGCTGCTTCGTCTCTTGGACCCCCCAAGAGGTGACATTTGGGAGGGAGTCTAGCAGTGCCAGGCCAACTGACTCACTCTTCTAACAATGCTAGCCTTGATCAAGGACTTCCTCCTTGTGTGCTATGGCTCTAAGCCTGTGACGACCAAGAAAGCAGCCAACAGCCACGTGTAACGTCAAACACTAAATCTCCAAAAACGAAAGCAAATGCCGTTGTCATTCCTCCACCTTGGCAGCCGATTTCAAGTGTTTGATATCGGTGGTGCAACCAAGAGCTACCGCAGGAAGCTGCCAGGGACGGTTTTCAGCATCTCAGAGCAGCCCAAGAGACAGCACCGTTTAAGCACCTAATGGTTTTAAGTCTCAGGAAACCTCCCTTACACTTGAAGTATAATCATTTGTTCACCTTAGAGGTAAGGTCCCCGAAACCCAAAAGTTGTAAGACTTAGCCAAGGTCTCTCGTCAGATTAAGAATCAACGCGAGGGTTCAAGCTTGGGTGGTTGACTGACTCCATACCTAGCCTGCCCCTCCTATGCCCAGAGCTGTCCCCAGTGACGTCTCCTGAGTTCCCCTGTGACCTCCTGGGAGTTAAACTGACATCTCTCTGTCTCCAAAACCTACTCGCCCTCATGGCTGTACCAGGGCTTCCAGCCTCTTTTGGAAAAGAATCCTTCTACCTTTCTGTCCAATCCCCTGCAGATGTGGCTGACCTGCAGCCAAGGATATGAGGGTAGCCCAACACAAAACTATATGCCCGCTCAAAGCCTCTGCAGTTTCCATTTTGTAACTCCTTGCGTGGTTCTTGGGTGGACTTTGTTGGTGACAATGTCAGGCTGCAAAGCAAACGCAGTGAGGGGTCGGGAGTCTTTCACTAACCCATCGTAGGTCTCCACTCAGTGTAGACTGGGTCCTAGAAGATTCGCGACCTGGGCAGATTTCTAACCTCACCGCTACTCTCCAGAGTCACCTTCATCCACAAGGGAGTGACAAGCAGTCAGCTGAGCTCAGTCAACTCATCCACCTATAGTGGTACACCGGCATGTCACCCTCGGGGGTGGGGGTGGGGGATGACTTAGGATTCACTTCACACCCACAACTGCTGGGACACAGTGACAGTAGATGAAGCTAGGGAGATGATTTGCACATTCTGAGCTCCCGACGTCACAGATGCTCTACATGTGAAGCGACTCTGTCTCCTTCACCGGAACTGACCTGTGCCACTGCTGAACAGAGCTGAAGAAAAACCAGAAATCTGCAGGCAAAGAACGAAGAAGGAAAATATAGGTACAAACCCCTCTAGGTGAGTGGTAAGGCACTAGACTCTATCTTTTCTCCTTTCTGAGTGAACACTAAAGCATTAATCTGACCACCAGAACACTACCTGGCAGTATCAGAGTCAGATGGGTTCCCATTTCCACCAAGTCAGAGAATCTTTGGCAAGAACACAGAAAACTCGCTCTCTCTGTTCTTACCTTCATCAGGAAATGAATATTTTCTCCCAACTACATAGTGTTTGGGTTTCAGACCCTGGGACAAGGGGCTGAGGTGTGTATTTTACACACCAAAGCAGACCTGGCCTCCAGGTTCTCCCAGCATCCCTCAGTCTCTACCTGGCATAATCAACTTTGCAGCCCAGAGTCTCTCTTCCTTTCAGAGGCTCTTCCCTAAAGAATCAAAAGATGTTGGTTCTCTCTCTCTCTCTCTCTCTCTCTCTCTCTCTCTCTCTCTCTCTCTCTCTCTCCTTGCCTCACTCTCTCCTTCTCTCTCCCCTGTCTGAGGATTCCAGAGTAGCTCCAGGTATTGATTGCTCTGCTGCCCCATTTCACTTCTCACTTCAGTGAAGCCCCATGACCTGCATTAGCCCTTTAAAATCGGGGGGAAAGTTGAATCGCTCCCACTTTTGCAGGGTCATTGCTGTCAGCTCCAAGCCTGCCTCAACCCTAGCTAGTTAGAAACATTTTCCTGCAGTGAATAAAGTGGCTTTTGGTTTATTTCTGACTCCGGGGGTCCTTTGATCATTATTTACGTACCTGTGACCCCAACACTGTCCCTCTCTCTGCAGGGTCTTTCTCTCTCTTCCCCCTCGTCTCTCTCTCACCTCCATTGGCAACTTCCCCAGCCTTTTTCTTGGGGCCAGTGAACTTGCCTGCCCAAGGGCAACTTCCCAATAAGCCTGCGTTTATATGTGTGTAATATCCGCTTGGATTGGTTTATTTCACTGATGGAGAAATAACTGATCACGTAGAACGTTTTGTGTAGACTTCCTCAGAAAGCCTTATTGCCAGAAAATCCCTCCTGCTATTCCACCAGATCCCTCCATCTTTTATCTTGTGTGTTCTGTTCCGTCCTCGGTGACTATGAAGATCTCTGTGAGGGACCTCTGAGTTCTCTCGGGTTTTATCGATTACAAATAAAGTTTGTATGAAGACACTTTGCATGCCCTTCGATGCCCGAATGTGTGCATTCTCAGGAAGAGGCTGGGTCACCGTGTGTCAACATTTTTTTTTTTTTCGGAGCTGGGGACCGAACCCAGGGCCTTGCGGTTGCTGAGCAAGTGCTCTACCACTGAGCTAAATCCCCAACCCCTATGTGTCAACATTGTACTCCTAGTAAATCCTTTCGCACTTATTCCCATGGTGGTTGAGTCAGTTTCTGAGTCTGTTGGCTCAGCAGCAAATCATACCAGGGAGCACATGGTGGTGTCCGTTGCCTCGTGGCCGCTGGGAAGCAGAGAGAGACGGGAAGAGCAGGGATCGCACGTCCTCGATGACTGCAGCCTCCCGCTCAAGCCCAGCCTCTTAAAGGAGACCCAATACGTGGGTTTTGAGAGAATAATCTAGAGCCAGACTACAGCAAGGAAAGACTTCATCAGGCTACCAGAGGAATGAAAGTTGAGTGGCCATGGTTTCAGTATTACTCTATCACTCAGGGAGGCTGAGGCTGAGTTCAGTCTGTGAAGCTTTTCAGAGGAGATCCCCCACGGCTGTGATCCATCCCGGCTCCCTGGCATGAGCTTTGTGAAGCCAGGGAAAACACTTATTAGTGATTTACCTGACCCTTTCATACTTTGTGTCAAATAAAATCAACTTATTATTGATTATCAGTTTATTATATATTTATACATTTATTAAATTTATTTTTAATATCTATATTTTATTGGTTTATCTATTTATTATCATATATTAAATATATTATGTTTATATAAATATACGTATATATAACAAAGTGGAAATGCCAATGTGAGCTTACCAAATTTCTCCCTGACTTTCTGTTACAAAATAAAATGTGGGGGGGGGGGGAGGTTACCGCCTTTGACAGACCCAAGTCAAGTGCCCCCCTGAGAAATTATACCATGCAGCAGACCTGGTGTAAAAAGCGTTTATTGGGGGAGGAGAGTAAGGACCTAGGGTAGAGGCAGAGGCATGGAGAGAGCCATGAGAGAGGGCATGCACAGGGAATAGAGAGAGGAAACTCAGGGAGGAGGAGGGCGAGGGAGAGAGAGCTCTGGGATGCTGGAAACCTTTTTACAACCTCATACACCTGGCTACCTGGTGGCTACGGATGTGTCAGGTTTTGACGTAGGTTCTTCAAGGGCAGACAAGTAGAATTCCCTGTCATCTACCACTTCCTCGAGCCTTAACACCTCTTAGATTAGAAGGGCCACCCACTCAACCCCCCAGATCAGAAGGACTGGTTTTTCTCTCCCCAGCTTCATCTCTGCCTACTGTCTGACCTGCTCTGCTTCAAGAAAGGCACCATGCTGCTCCGGATGGTACTACTGCTCTGTGGTGAGTTAAGGGGCTCTGGTGCTCCTTCCTGCAAACACCGGTCCTAGCCTTTTCTTTCCAGATTCACAAGGAATTAGTACGTGGAGCTTGAGAAAACTGTGCACATTGGCAAGCTGAGGAGCGCTGTATAGGGTGGAAGCATTCCTCTCTCCTTTTGCCAAGGTTCTCAGAAATAAACTCTGAGGTCCCATTGTTTCTCATATTCACTTTTAACCTACGAAATAATTTTTAAGGCTATCCTAAGGAAAGGCTTCCCCTGGGAGAATCAGAGGGAAGAGTAGAGACCGGGGTGTAGGGACCGCTTATTTTGTTCAACAACAACAGGACTTGGGAGGCTTCATTCTTATGAAGCCTTAGAATTCTCTGAGTACCATTTACTGATGGCCAGAGTTCTCACTTGGTCAAAAAACGTCCTGCACACTGGCTAGCCAAGGCCCTTCTCAAGTTGGTCTCACTTCTTCTGCCTCCATTGTCTCTCCGAAGGTAGTATGGTGAACTTTGCCACCTTACAGGTCCGTGGGTCTGGTTGGAAGTCAGTGATCCCTGTCTCTCTCCTCGCCATTTCCCCAGCCGTATTGGCCAGTCACGTGACTGCTCCAGAGTAGAAGCTTGCAGTGCAGAGGGTCTCTGACCCCCTAAACTCAGCTTAGCCTCAGCTAGGTCCATATACATATAATGTATATACAATTTCCAATGGCAGTTTTCTTAGTTGACATTTTGTGTGGGACTGGAGGGCAGGGAAGAAAGAAAACTTATTTTCCAGTGAACTGTTTGCTTGTTTGTTTCTTGGTCATTTGCTTGTTTGGTTTATTTCATGGACAAAATTATAAGCAAAATTGTTCCAAACAGTGACCTCGTCCTGGACAGAGCTCGTGGAAATGCAAGGCTGTTGAAGACAGCGGCTGTTCCACTTCGGGTTCTTCTCTCTTCTTCATCATGGTGCCACTCTGTGCTCTAGGGACGGCCATCTTGGCAAGTGACTGACACTCAGGCTACTGCAGAGGAAGGGCTACCTATGCTGAATATACTTCAGTAGAAGGTTCACAGGGTAGTGGGGTGGAGTTCTATGACCTCGTGGAAGGAACGGATCTTGGAACTTGTTGAGGTCACCTCAGTTTTGAACCTAGGATCTAGATGGCGAACTGCAAAGCTGTCTCCACATTGATATGGAACCTTTGAGGGACAGTCCTTAGCTTCCTTCTGAACCAAGAATTAGACAAATTCCCTCTCCTAGTGTAACCCATCGCCCACATTATTGCAGGGGCCTTTGGGGGATCCCACTCAGGTTTAATAATAGAGACGCAGAGGCATGTGTACAGTATAAGACTGCTGACCTTTTTGCTGGGCAGTCTCTCGGCTGGCCCTCTAACTTACCCAACCTTCACTGCCACTGTGTCCCAGCCACATGGCTCTCTCTTTACCTCCCTTCTCTTCCATTCTCCTCGCTTCTGTCCCCTGCCTCTTGGTCAGCCATTCAGCCCCTTCAGCCTCTAGCACTTTATTCTGCAAATGCCACTCTTTTCTCATACAGAAAAAGCTATTAACATAGTGGGAGGAGGGCTACATATCACACACACACACACACACACACACACACACACACACACACACACACAGTTCCCCACACCCCACTTTCCTTACAAACTCTGTCCAGGACGAGGTCACCATTTGGAATAATTTTGCTTGTCTGTTTCATGAAATAAATCAAACAAGCAAATGGCCAAGAAACAAACAAGCAAATAGACCATTGGAAAACAAATTTTCTCCCTCTGCCCCTGCCCAAAAGAAAACTGCCAAAAATTATAAATACAAGTAATAACTTTGGGGTACAGCACATTGGACATAGTTGAGGCTGAGCTGAGTTGAGGGGGTCAGAGACCCTCTGCACTGCAAGCTTCTGCTCTGGAGCAGTCACGTGACTGGCTAATGTGGCTGGGGAAACGGCGAGGAGAGAGACAGGGATCACTGACTTCCAACCAGATCCAAGTTAGATGGCAAAGCTCACTGTACCCCCTGCAGAGAGACTGTAGCAACAATGTTACTACATTGTTACTACAATGTTATTTGTTGGCCACCTAACAAAGAAGACAAATCCAAACTATGTGTGGCGGAATAGACTTGTCATCTCAACACCCAGGGGCCAGAAACAGGAGCCTTGCCATGAGTCAGAGGCCAGCCTAGGCTATGGGACGAGTTCAAGGGCAGCTTGGGCTACAGAATAAGGCCATGTCTCCTAAATAAGTTGGAATTCTGCCAATCCTCTGAAGAGTACTAGTAATAGGACTGTGGAGTGCTGTTACTCTGGAAAGTAACAGTAATACAATAGGATTCTATGAACATGAGAATTCTTCTGACCAGGGTCCTAGGGAAGGCCTGTCCAGAAAGACAAAATTGGATCAGAGGTAGTGTAGAGGATTATGGGTAATGTGTCCACTATAAATATTTGCTAGTTAAATGGTTTGGGGGGAGTAATTGATTGGTTAGGTGGTTGGGTGGTAAGTAGATGGATGAGTGGCTTGGGGGCTGGGTGGTTGGTAGCTCAAAATTATATAAAGACCAGTTGTCTGTGTGAAAGTTTTTCTGCTACTTAATTGTTTCACTTTGATCTCTTGCAGTTTCCATGACTGAAGCCCAAGGTGAGTCACCAGGTGGAAGGTTCTGGTGGGACAGGAAGGTACTATTGCTCATGAGTCCTAGAGGACAGGGGCTTTCTGGGCAGGACCTCTCTTTCCAGATGACTGTGGGGTAATCCATTGGACCCTGAGATTTCCACAATAATGTCCAACATGAAGAGATTCTGAGTTTAATTCCCAGAAACCATAGGGTGACTCACAACCATCTGTGATGGAATCTGATGCCCTCTTCTGGTATGTCTGAAGACAGTGACAGTGTACCCATATTTAAAAAAAAAATAATAATCTTTTTTTTTAAAAAATGCCCAATATGTAGCCAGAGGATGCAAGGAATTTGGGAGAGCCCTAGGCGAGCCCAGATACCCACTTTTCATCTCTGGGAGCCACAGCCACTAAGGAGTCTTCTGGCTCTGACCTTCTGGGGTTCTCATGGGACCCGGCTTTGGAAGGATCCTGCCAGATTCCCTGAGAACAATGGACAAGCTCTAGAGAGGAAACTCTCTCTTCTAGTCTCGCAGTTGTAGCCTGACCTATGCGGAAGGTCAGTCCTCAGCCCCCTGGGCTTCACTCTCTGGAACTTTCTTCTTCAGCCCTGGATTGATGTCTCCCCAGAGTTGTTCCAGGATCCTGTGCTGAGTCGTCTCAACTCTTCAGAGACATCAGATCTGCTCCTGAAGTGTACGACCAAGGTGGACCCCAACAAGCCAGCTTCCGAGCTCTTTTACTCTTTCTACAAGGACAACCACATCATTCAGAACAGGAGTCACAACCCATTATTTTTCATCTCAGACGCCAATGAGGAAAACTCTGGGCTTTACCAGTGTGTGGTGGACGCTAAGGATGGCACAATTCAGAAAAAGAGTGACTATCTGGATATCGACCTCTGCAGTAAGTGGATGAGTGAAGAGAGATACCCCTAATGGGTCCAGGGTTCCCCGGGAATAGGTAAGCATCCTGGGGGAAAAGGATCCTGGATCCTGGGCAGTCAGACTGACTCTCCCATTTCGTGTACCCTCCTCCAGCTTCTGTATCCCAACCTGTGCTGACTCTGCAACACGAAGCCACTAACCTTGCTGAAGGAGACAAAGTGAAGTTTCTCTGTGAGACCCAGCTGGGCTCCCTTCCTATCCTTTACTCATTCTACATGGACGGAGAGATCCTAGGGGAACCTCTGGCTCCCTCTGGCAGAGCTGCCTCCCTCCTCATCTCAGTGAAGGCAGAGTGGAGTGGCAAGAACTACTCCTGTCAAGCTGAAAACAAAGTCTCCAGAGATATAAGTGAGCCCAAGAAGTTCCCCTTGGTTGGTATGTTCTTCCCACATACTCTCTTAACCCCCTGTAACTGGAAGGAGTCAGACTTCACTCCTCTGCAACTTCCCACCGTACCCGCTTCACTGAATACAGACCCTGATCGGAGTGTCTGGCAGAGGGTGGGGTCCCCATGGGTAACCCCTTGTGGAGGGGTTACATGGCCAGCCATAACATGAGCCATCTACCATTCCCACTTACAAGGCTGGTCCAGGCCCCATCTTTTCCTCCAAAGCTGTCCTTTTGTCTCCTTTGCTAGTTTGGGATGTATTTCTGAGCAGTCATTTCCTCAGTCTCAGGTACTGCCTTGATGAAGAGCACCACGATGGTTATCTGGCTACCTGTAAGCTGTTTGGTGGGATGGCCATTGCTGCTGCGGTTCTGATTTAGTTCTTCAAGCCCTGCAAAAAAACATGGTTAGTAAGTCTTTTCAGATCCCTTACTTACCTCCAGCATTTCCCAGCTCTTGATATCTTTGAAGTTAGCCTGTAACATTATGGGTTTCCTTACGACATCTTCATATACATACGTCATACTTTGCGGTCGCCATTTTCAATTCATCTTTTACAGGCCATCTATCTCTCTTGAGCCTTTCTGTCATCCTTGTGAGGAAGTTAATCCCCTCACCCTTTTCGTGGATGAGAGAGCTAAGGACTTCTCAGATATGATGACTAATAAGGTTATACACACTTGGTGGTAGCTGAGATGGGACTAGAATCTAAGTCAGAAATCCCTAGTTCTTCCTAGGTCCAAATTAAAGAGCAGTGAAAGGGTCTGTGTTCTCTTAGGGAAGGGAAGCCAGAAGCCAGAGGGTGGGAGGAGATAAATGCATACACCCTGACATGAATGTTTCTCCTTCCACAGCCAGACCTGAGACTCCCACCCCAAAAGACCTAGTAAGGAGGAATCCCTTTTCTCAGTCTTTATCCCGTTCTCCTATCTGCCTCCCTATACTGACCTAACTCTCCTACAGGACAGTCTTCTCTATGCATCGTTGACTAAAAGGAGAGATAAATGAGGTTCCCACCAACCATCTGGTTCCAAACACCAGGACCTACCAAGATCCCCTTGGTCTTTACAATGATCCTCTCTGTCTTCCTCCAACATAGACCCATCTCCAGCTCCCAGCCTCCAGCCTCCAGCACTCACCAGTGACTCCAAGTTCTGTCTGTGGGTCACCCAGTTCCTAGCCCAGCAGTGAGGAAGACCCATGTCCTATTCCTGGCCAGGGGCTCCTGAACTGCAGGTTCTCTTCTGGGTGGGAAACCAGGCAATGGTGTGAGAATCCTTCACACACACACACACACACACACACACACACACACACACACACACACACACACAGTTCCAGAAGTAACATTGTACACAGAGCCACAGATACCTTCTTTCAGTACAAATGGAAAAGGGTTTTTCTTCCAGATAGATAATAGATAGACAGACACACAGACAGATAGATAGATGATAGATAATATATAGATTAGCTAGATTATAGGCAATAGATAGATAATAGATAGATGGTAGATAGATAGATACGTAGATAGATAGAGATTTGAAGAGATAGATGAATGGAGATAGATAGATAGATAGATAGATAGATAGATAGATAGATAGACAGACAGACTTGAAGAGATAGATGAATGGATATCAATACATACATACATACATACATACATACGTAACAAGACAGAGAAGATGATATAGATAAGATACTAGATAACTAGCTACCAATAGATATATGTGTGTTTGTGGATAAATGGACAATAAATAGATTTTTATATAGAAAGAAAATATACTTATCCTGAAAGGAAAGTACAAAGCCCTGACTGTAGGACTAGCAGACCTCTCAGAAGTTCAGCAAGACCAAGGTAAACCAGCAAATGGGCTGCCCATACAGTATCATAGAATCTTGACAAGGGGTCAGAGCCATGAAGGCAGCAGGAACTCTGCCTTGACCTGCAATTCTGAGCATGCCCCGTTCAGAAACAGACCTCAGCTCGCCCAAAGCTCCAGACTACAGGGTGCCCGGGAAAAGTCAGTCATTGATTTCTTGCATTTTAAAAAGTGGTTGTAAGACCTAGTTTGTTAAAAGAAATATGCCCATTCGCATCTGGCAGTTTGGTGTTGTTTTGAGGTGTCCACACCCAGTCAAGGATGCTGCTCCTTTAGGCCCTGGTCCAGCTCTACTGGTCCCTGTTCTGACTCACAGACAGCAGAGTCTGACACCAGACCCCACCTGCCTTGCCTATGAAAGAAACATCAGTGCACCACAGACCCACTAACATCCTAGATAGTGGCTCTCCAGGCTCTCCAATGTCAACAGTGTGGAGGTTACTGGGGTGCTTAATAGAAATGCAGCCATTCAGACCCAACCCCAGATTTTGTTAGATCAAAATCTGCATTTCAGTAAGATCCCAGGGCAGTTTGCAACTTTCAAAGGGGCTGATCTGTTAACAAGAGACTTTAGGGAAGTCCCTAATCTGTTTCCTGGTCCTAGCCACCATCCAGTCCACATCCAGGAAATGCCAAGCCCTTCTCAGCCACTTACCAGAGAGCCTGCTGAGAAGACTGAACAGCTCAACCAAACAATCTATAGGCAGAGCCTACTTGTAGACCCCAAACCACTGCTCCTCCCTCAAGAGAAAAACTACCCCCTCATATAAATACCAAACACAGCCGTGTCAGCTCATGAAGGAAAACTGGATAAGGCCAGATGTCTCCAGCCCTTCCAGTTCTTCCCAGAGAGCGTAGACCGCCTCCTTCCTGAATTGTCCGCCTCCCACCCTTACTACCCCAGTAACCCAGACTAGTGCCAGTCTGAATTGCTTTCAAGAAATCGGTGACAAGCACAAAAAAAAAAAAATCACAGCAAATATTTAGGAAATTTTATAGCAAGCTGACAGAGTAATTGTATGTTTGTTTAATAGAATCATAAAATTAGAGTTTGTCTTTTGTAGGTATGCCTTTTTTTTTATTCTGTTTTTCTAGTAATTTGCTTTTATTATAGTCTACAGAAGTACAGGTCCACAATGGATTGGAAAGGAAAAACAGGTTGTTTGGCTCAGATGACAGAAAATCTACACACACTCTCTCTCTCTCTCTCTCTCTCTCTCTCTCTCTCTCTCTCTCTCTCTCTCTCTCTCTCTCTCGTGCTCAGGGACGTTTCTTTCCCCACTGGTATCTGTATCCACAGATCTTTGTACACAGCTGAAAACATCCTTTTCCCTTAGTTTAGAAAAGAATAAACTGCGATTTTTTTTTCAAAAACGATCCGTTACTAAGAAAACTGAAAGAGAAAGAAAGGAAGGGAAAAAGAAAGAAAGCCTCCCCAAAGCTCAGACAGCAGAGCTCTCTGAGGATGCCTATACTTTCCAGCCCTCACTATCCCTGGTTTGTGGAATATTAGCATCCAACCCAACCCAAAGCCCCACGTCCTGGGAGGGAGTTGGGGGAAGCACATCTCACTGGGAAAACAGGATAGACCCAGTTGACACTAAGGAAAGGCACTGGAGAGAACTGACAGCTACTGCCCGCCACAGGTACCTGATAGCACTAGTCACAGGCCCGCCCACCTGTCGCCTCCAAACAGTCCCCCACTCCCTGTGAACCGTCTTTTTTCTCCAAGTCAGAGCTACATGCAAATGGTTATGTACCTAGAAGAACGTGGTGATCATGCCTTTTCTGGGGACCTGGGCTCTATAGGTTCATGTTGCCTAAAGGATAAGGGTACAGGAAAGGATCCCGTGCCTGGATTGGGGTACTGAGTGTAGCAGTCTGGAATTGCCCCTTAAGAGAAGGAGAAGGAAATACGCCCTTGGGAGCCCCGTGGCTGCCCGCTGCTGGCCGCCCTCTGCTGGCCATCTCTGGTACTGAAGAATTTGTGTGCTGACTACGCTCAGTCTAATCCATTCACAGGAAACCTGCATCTTAAAATATGGGGATTGGGGGTGCAGTTCAACTGATAGAGTATTTCCTAGGCATGTGGAAAACCCTGGAAGCATCTTGGGAACCCAAGGTGTTGATGAGTACTGGAGGTCTCAGCACTCACGAGGTGGAGACCGAAGGCTCAGAAGTTCAGTGTCATCTTCAGCTACATAACAACTTTCCAGGACATTCAAGGCTATATTCGACCCTGTATTGAGAATTTTGGTCTCTGAAAAAAAAAACAGTTATGTTATATGAATATGTTTTTTTCTTTTTTTGTTTTAATCCCAGGTATGAAATAAGAGGCTGCTTTCACAGCAGGTGATTGTGATTTGCCGCCTGCACTAGCAAGGACGTGATTTTTGCCAACTATAGATAATCTAATTTAGGGGACTCTGGAGAGGGTATGAATGACAGAGCCTAGAGAGGGATTGGGGGCGCTATGAAGAAGGATGCTGCTGCTGGTCTTCTTGCTCCTGGTGGCTGTTGTTAAGGATTGTCATGTGGTCGAGGTCAAGAGAAGAAGTCGGAGACATGACTATGAAGATTGGACTTGCTTCAAGGAACCCAATGCCCCAAATCAGCAGAAAGTAGTATAAGAAAGGTCTATGCCCCATTTTCCCCTCTAGCCTTCTTTCTCTCCTACCTAGTGTTTGTGAGTTGGAATTGGGGTGGAAAAGGGTTTGGAAGGGAGGCGGAGTTATAAGAACCTAATAAAGTAGCTTTCAAAATATCTCAAAAGCGTGTGTGTGTGAGAGAGAGACAGACGAGAGACAGAGACACAGAAAGAAACTGAGAGATTAGAGAGAGATTGAATAACACCTGATTGTTGTTTTATACATGGCTACATGACCATACAGTTTAGATGCAAGACAAAATGGAACCAAGAGGGTTGTGTACCTTGGGATTCTTGGGATTCCTTTCAATTCCAAGCTGGTTCAGAATTGGCTAAAAAGCAAGGTCTACCTGCTTATTCAAATGAGAAGCTCTGTGCCCTCTGTGGCTTCAGTCTCCCCCCGCCCCCCCCCCGCACTGTGGAAAGCCACAGCAGCGGCTTGCAGGACCCAGAGCCCTCAGCAAGTCTGCCTCTGCTTCTCACTGCACATGGGGACTTCAGCAGAGAGTCAGAGGAGCGGCTCCATCACTTCAGAAAGTGGTCCAGGTCTACTTAACTTCTGGAATCTTTTCCACGTGGAGCACATCAATCGTGATGGCCACATTCGTCATCAGTTACAGGATGACTGCCGCCCAGTTTGTGAGTTCTGACCTCATGGGGATTGTGCATCCTGGATGCCCTATAAAGGTTTATTGGATGCCTTGATCTGCAGGAGATGAGAACCCAACAAGTGTTTGGTGGAGGATGAATGTCTGTATGAGCCTCCAGTTCCCCTCTCTACCTCAATAAAACTCTGTGCTGACTTTGTTTCCTTTTATGCACCCTCCCTTCCCATCTCTAGGAAGGTATCTCATTGCCTCAAAAGCAGAGAGGCCCTGAGATGGAATCCCAGCGACCCAGGCTCCTGCACCCACACCCTCCTTCATGTTCTTCCTTCTCACCCACTCCGCACGCTGAAGACATTGTCCCCTCTACCTCTTTACAAGCTAGAGCCAGGGTGAGACAGGACAGGCGGGACATGATTGAGTTGGAGAAGACAGTCTACACCAGCGCCATCTCAGGAGTAAGGAATACCCAGGGCACGCATGTGGAAATGGTGGCCGTGGATATTTCTAGGAAACGGCTGAAGTAAGCTTGGCTCTCCCAAGCTGTTCTGCATCGGGCCCAGTCTTCCTGACACACCACAGCTGCCCAAGAAGGCTGTCTGGGGGGGCGGGGGGGGCTGCTGTTGGAGATAGATCTGGCAGGTATGCCTTACAAGATACTGAAAAAGAACATTTCAGACCTGGTTAAATGATCTATTAGCAATCCACAGAGCAGCAGCTCGCCTATAAGATCAGGAAAGGTGCCTGGTGACCTGACCAGAGTTGGGGCTTTGCAGGCAGAAAGGACCAGAGCAAATAGGTACGAGGCAGGGGAAGCCAGTCAGACATTTCAGAGGTATAGTCCTGGAAGGACTGAAACTGTGCTGGAGCCTTAACTCAGGTGATAGTGTTTGCCTAGCATGCATAAAACCTATGGTTCAACCCCCTGATGCCCCATAAACTGGAAGTGGTGGGGCACACCTGTCATCTCAGCTTTGAAGAGGTACAGACAAAAGGGTCAGAAGTTCAAGGTCATCCTCTATTATCAGTGAGTTCAAGGCCAGCCTGTAACCTACAAGACCCCGTAAATTTTTTTTTTTTAATACTCTCCTTCTAAGTAACTGATTTAAAAAATTCTTATCTTTTAGAAACTTGCCTGCTAGGAATAACGCCAATCTACTTTGGTCTGGTCGGGATCTCAGTCCACAATGGCCTCCTTTGAGTTTGATTGAGCAGTGGCGTTCTGACAATCTTCTTCAGACCCTGCTGTACACTTCCTCTCTGAGCTACACTTAGAGGTTCCCCCATCATTCCCCAGTAAATGCCTGTCCTTCCCCTTCACTCTCAGTTCCCCAGGAGCACGTTGAATGCCTCTTCCTCCACAGCCACTGTGACTTTATTCCTTTCCCTGCCAGATTCTCCCAGCTCCCAGTTTCACCCTGTGGAAGCAGCATGGCCCCATGCTGCCCTTGCAGACGGAGCATCTCAAACACAACCAGGCTAGCCCTCACCCATTTCCACCCAGCCTAGAGGTCTGCACCAAGTACTCTGGGTTGGTGACTCTGTTCAGGCATGTGGCTTGGCCACCTGCTTGCCCTTCCTGTAGCCAGTGGTAGAAGTGGGCAAATGGTGAGGCCCAGGCTATATAACACAGGGCAGATAAACCTACTTCTCCAGTCTCGGTCTCGGTATGCATAGACTCCTCCTGACTCCAGCTTCCCAGAAAGCCCTGGGGGAGACAGGAGTAGCAGCCCTAACAGCCAGCTGCTTCCTTAATTAAGGAATGCAGGGAGTGGCCTCTTTGAACTCACCTGCTAATTTACTCTAGCACATTCCCCCCTGTGGCTGGGTAATTAATGTGGTGTGAACCAGTGATTAGCAGTTCTAGAGAGAACCTGCCTGCCTCGGGACTTAACCCTTCCCAGCACCTGGGATGAAGCACCTCCTTCAGTCTGCCTTTCTCCAGCTGTCTGTCATACAGCAGGGAGGAAAATTTCCCCTTTGGGGAGGTAGGATATCTTCCAAGCCTTACCCGATCTCCCTGCTTCTCCTTGCCAGCTTTGCAGGAGGGAAGTTAGAGGACCACTGGTGTCAACTGTGTCCTCCAAAGGAATTAAAGTGGACCTGGCCCACTTTATCACACTCTTGCATCCCACAAGCCACGCTCATCTTGTACCCTGCAGAATCACCCCGTGCAATCTGACAAGATGCTTCCAGGACATCGCCTCATGGGACACGGGATGTGAAAGAGACCTGCTCTGGGCCATGATGGGGCTTCCAATCTGGAGGAGACTCAGAGCAAGGTCCTGCTCAACATCAAACATCCTCGCCTCCACAGCCTTCCCTTTCCTGTCTCTGGCAGGCATAGTTGCCATTTAAGCCTCACTGTGGACCAGATCCATGGTAAACCCAGATTCCTGGTGTTCACTGTCAGCACTGAGAGGGAGATCCGGTTATTGATCCCATCGCTCAGGTGAGCACCCAGAAGCCTGAAGTTACCGTTCTCATGGCTTCATGGCCAAACTGGGATCTAAGACTACTCTACCCCGATCTGTTTTGTATTCTAAAGCTCATTCAAGCACCCCCCCTTCAGCTAAGGTCTCCCAGGCCTTCCACCTAAGCTAGGACAGGCTTTTGTCCTCTGGCTCCCAGCATCCTGTGCACGCTTCTGGCATTGTTCTTGCTACATTGATCGTTTAATTATTGGGTTACACATCTCGTCTCCTCCTCTAAACTTCAGAACTCCTTAAGGGCAAGGGATAAGCCTTTCATCTTTGTGTCCCCAGCACCTGGCACCTAAATAGATGCTCAATAAATGCTTGACGAATAGATGACAAGAGAGCCATACGTGTGTCCCCTCCCTTGCCTTCTCTATCCTCAAAGTCGGCTGGGACTTCTCCTCAGCAGACATTTTATTCTCCTCTAGACATTTCCCTGCTAGTTCAGGCCCTTCTGTTTCTCAGACTCCCTCCCCCTTTCTCTCCCAGGCTGCTCCACACTAAACAGCCCCTGCCTCCAAGCTGTGCTTCTTGAGGGTTTCCTGCAGGCCATCGGCGGCTGCTCCCCTGGAACAGTTCTTACTGAGATTCCTAGGCCCATGTCCACCCACTAAGCCAGCAACCCTGGGAACTCAGGTATTGAACAATGAAAGCCATGGTTCTCAAGAACAGCTGACCCCAGCGTCCAGCCTGCATAATCAGACTCCAATCTCCCCTTCTACCCTTCCCACTCCCGCTTCAAAAGATGGCTCCCACCAGTGGAAGGGGAAGCCCTTGGTCCTGCCAAGACTGAACCCCCAGTGAACGTGATTGTTGGGGGGAGGGCGGTAATGGGGGGAGGATGGGGAGGGGAACACCCATATAGAAGGGGAGAGGGAGGGGTTAGGGGGATGTTGGCCTGGAGGCCGGGAAAGGAAATAACAATTGAGATGTAAATAAGAAATACCCAATTTGGGTTGGGGATTTAGCTCAGTGGTAGAGCGCTTGCCTAGGAAGCGCAAGGCCCTGGGTTCGGTCCCTAGCTCCAAAAAAAAAAAAAAAAAGAAAGAAAGAAATACCCAATTTAATAAAGATGGAGGGGGAAAAAAGGGCTCCCTGGCTGTCCTCTTTGTTCCTGGAGCCCATTAGGTATTTTCCCACCGCTGACTTGTCACGCTCCCCCCTCCTCCTCTCTCTCTCTCTCTCTCTCTCTCTCTCTCTCTCTCTCTCTCTCTCTCTCCCCCTCCCCTCCTCCGTCCCTCCTCCTTGTGTTCAAGGCCCACCAGAACCTCTGGGGTCCTTTCTCTCTTACTATCTAAATCATGCTTAACAATCCCCACGTAGATCCAACAGACACCTCCGGTGCCTCGAGCATCGCTAATTGCCTGGTGCAATGCTGAATGCCCCCCACACAGAGGGAGACATGCCCATGTGCCAACAACCTTCACTTCCTGGCATGTCTGTTTTCAGCTCCCATCCTATACGTCTAATTCCTGATGCAGTGTTACCATGGTACCCATTTGACTGACAAGCTAGATACTGTATAGGACAACACACAATGATCCACACTCGGGACCTTTAGAAATCTTCCTCAAGGGCAGCATCTCAAAAATGACTTCCCTGCTCGGGATAGGGATACACTGTGGTAGAACATTCCAGAAGCCGTTCATTCTCTCTCTAGTACTGAGGGAAAGAGGGAGAAAAAAGAAGCTAATATGTAAAAGCAGAGAATAAGAGTGAGGAGGGGACAACCCATGCTCTCTGCACCTCTGTGACCCCTGTGACCCCAGCAAGCTGCCTAACATCACCCTGGCTTTTAATTCTTCCACCACTAATACTTCCAACAGGGTGACAAGATCAGCTCTGAGAAAGGTCCTCAGCCTTACATAAAAGCAAAGGGGCTATCCATGTCTGGTAGTCCTTCATTCACTTAATGGCTATCTCTTAAACAGTAAGCATGTCCGGCACAGAAACAAATACAATTCGCTCTTAAACAGCCTAGAGAAACCTTGAAACTATGACCAGCAACACAAGGGAAGAGTAAATGCACATGGTTACAAAGGGCTTCTCGCTCTCGTTGTAGCCAGCAAGCCTTGAAGGACAGCCTGGGTGCAGAGCTGGGTCAGGTACATCTGCTAGGGAAGCCCACCCAGTGCGTGCAAATGTCAAACGGATGGTTCTGAAAAGAGGTAGTCTGGCTGGGATGGCCGGAGAGGACAGCGGATGTGGGCAGCCAGTCTGGAGAAGCTGAAAAGCCTCACGTGTTACGCTCAGTATTGAGTCTTTATCCAGAGGGCGGCAGGAGAGTTTCGAAGGTTTTTCAGCAGAGGGGAAGTGACCCGATCAGAATTGCAGCTCAGAGGGCTTCTCTGTGGCAATGATGGTGTTTAGACACATCCACGGGCAGGGTTGGATGCAGAGACCCGGTGACCATGTGTAAGAAGCGCATGGGCTGTGTGGGTGTGATTGTCACCACGCTCTGGCCAGCCATGGACACAGAAAGGAGGCTGACTTACAAGAATCTGCTGCTGAAAGCCCAGCTAGGCCCAGCTGGGCCTGCAGCCAACTTCCACTTTACCCGGGATGCTTTCGCTTTCAAGACATCTTGTTTTGAGTCAAGATTCCTCCTTCTGAACACGGGACTTTCCGGCAGGACCACATCTCCTTCCGAGCACTCCTTTGGCCTAGGATGGATATCCTGGTTTGTTGAGGGAGTCTTCCAAAGGAGGATATCGGCCATGTGTTCCCTCTGGAGTCTTCTTCTCTCCCAAGGTAAGTGGGGCAGATGGACAGCCTGTCCTCAGGGAACTGAAAGCCCCTCACCAGCTGCTCTCATCCGACTGCTAGGCAGCTTACCTCTCAAAACCAAGTGAGAACCAAGGAGCGAAGGAGAAGTGAGGAGTGGCGTAAGCTCTGGGGCAACCTAAAGCGGCATCTTGGGCGAAGTAGGGTGGTAGCACAGCGGCATCTGTATCCAGGACACAGCACCCATTCTGGGACCAGAGCAGCTTGAAATGATGGCAGTCTTGAGAAAAAAAAGTTGGGTGCTGGGGCGATGGGGATCTGGCACTACCGACACGTGGGGGTTCCATAGTCCAGGGAAAAGAGAGGAGGATAAAGCAGAGGAGGGTTCCTATGGTCTGAGGAGTGTTCTGGAAGCCTGTAAGAATGCTAAGGTCCCTCCCTGTATCCTGTACAAGGAGAGATGGACAAGGAAGGAAGAAGTGAGGTGACAGCAGGTTAAACGGAGTCCTTGTGGGCTTGAGGATGGCAGACAGCAAGCTGGTGTTGGAGTCTCCAAACACTAGGCGACTCCCTTCCATCACTCTGGTGGCTGAGTTCCACTCTTTGATCAACAAATAGCCAACATGATACCCCACTCACCCCACCCCACCCTACCCCCGCCAAGACACCGTTGTATACTTCAGGGGCTCTTGAGGACCAAAGAAGAACTTGCTACATTCTCAGACCTTAAGTCATTTTTAAAGGGGTTCTTACTGGTCAATGGGAATGATACAGTAGGGCTGATACAGCTCCTTGTCTTACTTAGAGGAGGAAGGCGAGATACTGAAGGTCGCACAGCTGATTTGTGGCAGAGCCAGGATATGACAGAAACTCAAGTCTCAGGGGGCATCCAGTGCTACCACTGAATCTCTGTCCTTCAGGATAGAGATGGCTGAGCCTAGGTTAAGGATGTAGATGAGGACTAGAGTCGTGACCGGCAGAGTGGCCATCTAGAACAGGTCTCCCGATCCCAGCTTCCAGCACTCGGATACGTTATGTATCAGCCTTTATTCTACCCTGAATCCTGACACATCCTTCGGTCCCAGGCTCTGGGTCAGCCCTCAGCAAATTCGGTGCAATTACTGAGCTCCTACAGGCTGATATTAAACTGGGGGGGGGGGAGAAGAACCACAAGTTTAAAGACATTTGCTCTTGACCTGAAAGAGTTCATGGCGTTGGTGGGAGATCCTGATTCAGAAACAGACACTACTACTAGGACAGGCGTGCCGATCTCTGATCACTGTGGGAAAACAGAAAGATTGCAGTGAGTGATGGGGAAAGTTAGAGTTGATGATGATGCTTCCAGAATAAGCACACAGGCGTAAGTCAGAAGCGGAGTCAAGAGGGCAGGATTGTCTTCAAAACGGTCCTCAAATGAAAGTCCGCACCTTGCTATCTCACCTCCTGTCTGTCTCTTCCCCTGTTCCAGATCACAAATAACGATACGCAATGGGTCCCAAAGACCTGGGGGCACCCTCTGAGTCCTCCCCTTCACTCTCAAACCTAATCTAACACCAGAGTTTGCTAACTGCAGTATCAATCTCTCTGTCTCCCCATTACGGGTGGTTCCACTCCTTTGTCCAAGTTTCCACCACCTTTATCTTGCATTGATTAAAAAAAAAAAAACAGCCTCGGCTTTTCCCGCCTCCACCAGTGTGCTCTCCGTGCCTCCTGTTGTGACCATCTTAGCCGTCGAGCATTTCATTGTGTCACTTTCTCCTCAAAACCTACATGCAAATGCATACACACACACACACACACACACACACACACACACACACACACACACACGCACGCACCGTTGTTCAAAGGATTAAAAAGCTCAGAATCCAGTGTTCCTTCATGGTACAGTGCGGTCCCAGCAGCTCTTGATGTCTTTCCTCCTCTTCCTCACTTTCATTTCCCCATGCTCCCCTCTTCTTACACCCCCACCCCACCCCGTGCTGTTCCCTGGGCCTGTAGCACTTCTCCATCCGCATCCTAGTCGCCACTGCTTGGTCCGGCGGATTCCTACTCCTCCTTTAGGATGCTTCTTCTCGGAGGCAGCTCCAGGCTGGGTGAGGACCCCTATTAGCCTACTGTTGATCCACTTTTCCTCACCGTGATACTTAATTTGTTTCAGTGGCTGGCTTGAGGTCTGGTTTCCCCATGAGCGGAAGCCAGATTCTCTTCCTGTTTTTTCTCCCATCCATGGGAGCGCTCCACTACACCCTCAGCTCAGTGCAGCTACTGTGTGGTGAAGGGCCCCAGTTCAATTCTGAGCCACTCAGTCGTTTGCCAGGAGTAGGACAAGACGCCTACACAGGCAGATTCACCAGGGTTTCTGTTGTTGTTGTTGTTGTTGTTGTTGACGTTGTTGTTGTTGTTCCTACAGGCCTCCTTCCCATTGTGGTTATCAGTGTCCAAGTGCTAAGCAAGGTAGGGGACTCCGGGCTGCTGGTGGCCGAGTGTCCTCCGGGCTTCCAAGTGCGTGAGGCTATCTGGCGATCTCTCTGGCCATCAGAGGAGCTCCTGGCCACCTTTTTCCGGGGTTCCTTGGAGACTCTGTACCACTCTCGTTTCCTGGGCCGAGTTCAGCTCTATGACAACCTCAGCCTGGAGCTCGGGCCCCTGAGAACTGGAGACAGTGGCAATTTCTCTGTGCTGATGGTGGATACAGGAGGTCAAACCTGGACCCAGACCCTGCATCTCAAGGTGTACGGTAAGTGTGCCCAACACCGGTTCCCTGACTCTCTCCTCCTGAAAACTACCAGGCAAGCATCTGGAGCCATGGGGGCTGGGGAGGACAAGGTTCCAGAAAGACCTGGCCTTTGACCACGTTGCTAAGTCAGGGAACAGCTGCTCCCCAGAAGTCACATCTAAAAAAAGCTCCCCACACACTTCCCAGGTGAGCACCTCTCAAAGCAGCTTGCCTCACCGTACACCAACCTCATCTGTACCCCATTCATGCTCTCCTTGGCTCAGCAGGCTGGTAAATGTGCTTAGCCGACCTTCACCTTTGCCCCAGTTGTACAGTGAGCCTTATAATAAGCACCACGCACAGTGCCCATAAGGATAAAGCACGGTGTGCTACAGACAGCACAGCCTGTCGATTCGTGATAAGGCACCCTCATAGATTACAAGTGATTCTGTTTTGTATTTGCCACCAAAAGGGAAAAGAGGGGGTAAAAATGCAGCATGTGACAAAATTAGTTTTTATTTACAAGTTAAATTCAACTTAAACTATGATTAATTATAGAATTTTTGCCCTGTACGTCTGCTTCATTTTGTTTTGCTTTCTGCTGTTCTAAAAAGTCAGTGCTAAAGATTCCAGGCCAAGGCCTTGTACGCACTGAGAAAATTTCTACCGGAGATCGAGAATTCCCACAGCCTGATTGTTCTGGAAAGATCTTTCAGCTGGGTATGGTTGACACATGGCCTGTAATTCCAGCACTTGGGAGTCTGAGGCAGGAGGATTGCTTCAGGTTCAAAGTCAACCTGAGCTACACTGAGAGCTGAAAATAGTCACTATTTTAATTTCTTAGGGTCCATGGGGCCGGCTTTGCTCCACTAAAAACCAGCATCACTTGTGCAGCTGCATACATTTCTGCAGCTGAAGGGGCTGGATTAAATAAGGATGGGATATGTGCTTGCTCCCCTCCTCCCTCCTCCCTCTTCCCCTTCTCCCTCTTCCTCCCTCCTCTTCCTCCCTCCTCTTCTCCCCCTCCCCTCTCCCTCCTCCCTCTTCTCCCTTCTCCTCCTCCCTCTCCTCCTTCTCCCTCCTCCCACTCCTCCCTCCTCCCTCCTCCCCCCCTCCTCCTCCCTCTTCCTCCTCCCCCTCCTCCCTCCTCCCCTTTCCCTCTTCCTCCTCCCCCTCCTCCCTCCTCCCCTTTCCCTCTTCCCTCCTCCCTTCCCCCTCCTCCCTCTTCCCTCCTCCTCCTCCTTTCTCCTCCCTCTTCCCCCTCCTCCCCCTCCTCCATTTCTTCTATCCCAGGCCTCTGAACTCCCATTCATATCATCCACCTAACAGCATGAGACGCGATGCAACCGTGTATAGCCCCACACCAGTATTTTAGTAAAAAACTCAAACATGTGGGAGGTTGCAGAGAGTCCAAACTTAAGAATGGAAAGTGGGGATAGCAGCTAGAACAAGAAAGCAGGAGAGACAGGGGCTACAAGAAAACCCGGAAGGATTCTCAAAGCCCCAGAGACCGCTACGGTACCAGCCCCTGGGTGAGCCATTGAGGATGCTGATGCAGTCATAGGTTGAGCTTCCAGAGGCATGAAGGCCTGAAGCAAGTTGTAGTACGTCTTAGCAGTCAGGATGCTGGCTGGATTTGAGCACGGTTCAGCCCGCTGTCTCCGTGCCCTTGCGCGGTGAACAACCTCCACCGCCACACAGGCCCTGGGGCCTCTCCCTACTCCAGTCTCAGCTGCTGCACGTGTGAAACGAGGACATCGAGCGTGGTGATGCGTGCAGCACCCACACCGCTAAGCCCTAAACTGCCTTGTTCTCAGTATCTGAATTACAGATTTTAAGGAAATCGCTGTTTTATTGCTTCCAAATACATAGCGTGATTAGAACTAATTGCAGGAAGCTGCCAAGCAGCCGTCCTTAGGAGCTCCGCTTTGACAATAGAGAAGAATGATTTGAATTAGCGGATCGGTTACCAGAAATGTCGATGGGTGTTTCCACCGCGCCTGATCGTGTTTGGAGGCAGCTTGTCCTCTTAAGTGGCGTAAATATCCCCCCTGTAATCTCTGTTTATACTATTAGTATGCCCAGCAAATCATTTCTTTTTTTTCATATCACAAATCCCACCAGATTGAGCTGGCGTTAATGAGGCTTTACTCGGCTTGACTTTGGAATGCTGTCAGAGGCTCTCGGCCCTCCCGTCGGCACTGAAATGCTCTCCCACTGGCCTCATTGCTAGAGACCCGGGGATTTACTCATCAATCTATATAAGAATGAGAAGCCACAGACTAGGATGCCAGGACACTAATTTGTTCAGCAGCCCAGGTATCAAGCACCAATTTGCCAGCACTAGAGAGCTAAGGTATGACAATAACAAGACAGAGCCCCTCCCTCCAGGCTCCTCATTCACAGCATTTTATGCCCTTACGATTATTTTTTTTTTATTCATCATCCTGTCTGTGTGTGTCTGTCTCCTTCACCAAAACGTAGGCTCCCAAAGTGCAGGAACGTGTGCTCTTACCTGAACTAATAAATACTTGTCATCTCTTGTTGAGTGACTGGCACACTGTGAAAGAAGTGCTACACGAAAAAGACAGGAACAGGGCGCCTAGAGAGTTCTGAGTCACACCTGAACTGTCAGGAAAAGTGTCACAGTCAAGGCATAAAGCAATGTGTCCAAGGGGTGTCTGGTGTCTGTTTTTCATTTATTTGTTTGTTTGTCCATTTTACATCCCGAATGCAGCCCTTCCTCTCCTCCCAGTCCACGAGACACTCTCTCTCTCTCTCTCTCTCTCTCTCTCTCTCTCTCATAGCTTTTCCCCCAGATCCCCTTCCCTTCCCCTCTGAGAAGGAGGAGCCCCCTCCCCTGGGCACCAATCTACTCTGACACATCAAGTCACTGCAGGACTGGGCACATCCTCTCCCACTGAGGCCAGACAAGGCCGCCCAGTTAGAGAAACAGGATCCACAGGCAGGCAACAGAGTCAGGGACAGCGGGAGGTGGGGGTTCTTAAAGGATGCATAGGAGGTGTCCAGGTAGGCAAGAAGGAAAAGGTGGGGTGACACGCCCCTGAGGTTGCAGCATTCTGCAAGTAGAAGCAGGAGGATTCTGAGTACAAGGACAACCCAGAGTACAGACTGAGACCTTTTCTCCAAGAGAGAATGCAGAGAGCACTTATGTGCACAGATGAGCCACACAGATTGGAGGCATGGAGCAGCACCTCATGTTTGGGGGAACTGCAAACCAAGGGACTAGGCAAGGAAAACCAGCAGAGAGCATAACTGAAGAGGTTGACATGGACCGTTTCATAAAAGGCTCTGAATACCAGGCTAAAGAGTCAGCAGAGAGGAGAGAAGTGAGATTAAAGAACAAGAGAGGCATCTAACCATGCACAGAACCCAGACTGAGCTGTGGACCTTCCCCAGCAGCCTTGTAACCCACTCCCCTCTGCTAATCTCCCACAGATACAGTACCCAAGCCCGAGGTTCAAGTGTTCACGGCTGCCACAGAGGAGGCTCAACCTCTCAATACCTGTCAGGTCTTCTTGTCCTGCTGGGCCCCCAACATCAGCGACATAACCTACAGCTGGCGACGGGAGGGGACAGTGGACTTTAATGGGGAACTGCACAGCCTTTTGTCAAATGGACAGGTGTTAAGTGTTTCACTGGGACTGGGGGACAAGGATGTGGCCTTTACCTGCATTGCCTCCAACCCTGTCAGCTGGGATATGACCACAGTCACCCCCTGGGAGAGCTGCCATCATGAAGCAGGTATGCCAAGGACCAGTAGGCAATGTTTTGAGGGATTGTGGTGCATCGGGCCTGTCTCTGACTCTACCTTCCATGTTGCAGCCTCCTCCGGGAAGGCCTCCTACAAGGACGTGCTCCTGGTTGTAATGCCAATTACACTGTTCCTGATTCTGGCTGGTCTCTTTGGGGCATGGCACCATGGCCTGTGCTCAGGTAGGAGTCTTATGAGTCAGAAGAGGGGTTTTGGAATGCTGGGGATGAATGCCGGGAAGGAGCTGGGCTGCTCCCACCTAGATTCACAGGCCTGCCTGCCTCTTTGAATCTCCTGTTTCATGCCTCAGCCCTTGCCTTACACTTCGGTCTCCAACCAGACTGAACAACTTGAATCTTCTTCTACAATTCTTCAGATGACCTGCTCCCTCCCATACACCCCCCACCAAGCCTGTGCACGTTATATTCTCTCTACCTAGACCACACTTTCTGTGACTTTACCTCCCCATTCGGCCCTCTCTTGCTGAGCCGTCAAGGTAAGTGGGTTCCAGGAAGTCTTCCCTGACTCCCCCTCTACATCCCTACCTTCAGTCTGAGTAATATCCTTCCTTTAATCGCCTTCGATCACTCCATCCCAAGGACTAATTACCTCTTTGCTCCTGCTGACCTCGGAGCCTTCCAAAGGCAAAGGCTGGGTCCCCATGGGACACACCTAACAGGTTCTTGAGCATCAATGGCTCCTGGATCAGGAACGGCCTTGGTGAGCAGTTATTGAGGAAAGGTATACATGAACCCTACTCATTTCTTGCCAACAACTCTTGAGAAGGAAACTCTCAAGAGAAGCCCCACCCACACCCACCCCTGGCCAATGGCTGATAACACCTACTTCCACAGAAGAGTGGTGAGGAAAATCTTGTCAGATTAAGTTCTAGGCTCTACACACAGATTAGCCCCACATCTGCCCAGATGCCCCATACCTTGTCCCTGAAGGAGCATCTCAGATGACATGGGCTTCATGGTTATTTTCAGCTGAGCTCGCTGGTTTTACTATGTTATTTGTGTCCTCAACACAAACTTGTTCTGTGATTAGGCACTGGGTCCAAGAGTGACAGGTACTTGTATAGTCTTCTCGAGGGACAGGAAAGGTGGGGTGGGGTGGACAGCTGAAAGTGTACCCCATTTAGGGGTCCTGTCTGCTAGGAAGTGAGTCTTTCCTAGACTCTTTGCTCCCCTCAAAATAGTGGTAAGAAGGTAGAAGCCTAGAAAAGAACAGCTTTTAAAAACCATTTTTTTATTGAGATGTAAATCATACGTTGTACAATTCACCTAGTTAAGGCGTGCAATTTAATGGCTTTAAGTTAATCCGGAGCTTAACCTCCAACCCACAACCAACTTTAGAGCATTTCTATCACTTTTCCCACCAAAAGAATACCATAACCACTTAGTCAACATTCCTCCACCCTCCGGTGCTTCCCCAGCCCTCGGCAACCACGTATCTACCTTCTTTGTCTATTCTGGACACTTCACATGAATGGAATCCCACTCTGAGGTTCTTCCTGATGGGCTCCTTTTACTTACCCTAACATTTTAAAGGCCCATAAAAGAACAGCTCGGGCCACCTAGGATAATGTAAAAGCTCTACAAAATGTGTCCAGAGGCTTGCCCTGCTGTGCCGCATGACTTCTTGTCCTTTAACAAGGCGCACTATGGCACTAACTGATGCCACGGATGTAGATAGCGCGCATTAAGAAGGTCCTGTTCTTAGCAAGCATCTCCTCTTCCAGGGTCTTAGGACATAAGAAGGGGTGACTGGGTTCAGGACATTTAGCTTTCAGAGGATTGAGGCCAGGCCAGGTGTGCCAACTCCAAACACTGGAGGGGTAACTCTCTGATCTCCTCAGCAGGGAAGAGGAAGGATGCCTGCACTGACAGAGCGCTTCCAGAGTCAGAGAGTGCCATCGCATAGAGGATGTCACGAAAGACAGCATAAACTGGTGCTTGGACCATGATGAGATGCCTGCCCAGCCACATGACGCTCCACGTCTGGACACCTCCAGGATCCTCCTAACTTCCACAAGTCTGTCTGCCTCTGCTGGACAGCCAAGAAAACCACCATCCTGAACATGGCCCTAGCCTAAACTTCCTCCCTCCTCCACTCAGTTTGCACGTGCTGGACCCTCTCCGGGCAAGGTGGACTAATAGGACGCTTCCTTAAAAACACCGAACTTTCTCTAGGATCTACAGAGACATTGATTATCCAAGGCATCCATTCTTCTACCACTGTACATAAGGTCCATCTTGCCCAACTGCCACCAAGGGATTGCCTCCAGGTCCTGGGCTCAAAGAGAGATCAGAAGTTTGAATGAACCACTGCCAACTGCACCCCCACCCCCAGAGTCTGAGGTCCTTATGTTCAAGATGTTGTCATAAGAAAAGTCATAGAACAGGGAAAGATGGAGGGCAGGGCTTTCTCTTTCTGGCCTGAAGGACTTTAAGGTCATCTGAGTTCAAGGACCCTCAAAGGTAAATTGAGGTTACAGATGACGAGGGATAGTTATTGCGCCAAGTTGGGATGGAAGCCATTTTTCTAGTAGCACCACATTAATAGACATCATCATTGCCATTAATACTGGTGTCTCCTGCATATCTGGGATGGTGTTTCAAGCTCTCTCCAAATATTCTACATGGTTGCCAGGAAAAAAAAGAAAGAAAAGAAAAGAAAAAATACAGAGAGTTTGACCCAGCCAGCAGGAAATTCTTCCACAATGTCAAGAGAAACAGCTAAGTTCAGGATAAGTCTGTCTTCCTAAAACTGGGAGAAGGAAGAGCCATAAAAAGCTATGCAAGGGGGGCTGGAGAGATGGATCAGTGGTTAAGAGCATTGACCATTCTTCCGGAGGTCCTGAGTTCAATTCCCAGCAACCACATGGTGGCTCACAACCATCTGTAATGGGATCCAATCTTCTCTTCTGGTGTGTGTGAAGAGATCTATAGTGTACTTATACATAAAATAAATAAATCTTTTTTTTAAAAAGCTATGGTATTTATTTCCAGATGCAAGCATAGACGATCCACCTAACTTCAAGGGGAGAGACAAAAAGTCTCTACCACGGGATCATCAAAGGTCACTTTGACATATACCATAGAGGATAAAGCTATGGCCATTTTGAAAGATGTGTCCTCCCGCTGAATGATTCTGTCCTGAAAGCATCTAGGCTGTTTATTGCTACATTTAGATAAAAACAAAATATTTAATGAATTAAACATATCCCTGGGGAGTAGTACCTACCAAGGTTCACGCTTATTCCGATCCTAATGTAATGGGTTTTATGCCGGGGCCCCACCCAGACCTTTATTAGACAGAAAGGAAGCATTGAAGAAGCAGAAGTCGTTTTGAATATGGTTCCTAGGTGGCTTAGTCTCTCCACCCAAGACGTCAACCTGCCCTGGTACTTTTCCTCTCTCCTGAATGCCAAGACGGACAGTCACTTCACCTGGGACAAGTGGAATCCACTGGCTGTGTGTTCACATTACACACCTCCTCTCTGCTTACCCAGAACTCCCCTTGCTGGCTTTTCTCCGAGGTATCTGACTTTATATAATTCTCATTCTCTCCTATACTCACTTTTCATCTGTCCCCTTTCCAACATCCTCCTGCAGCATGCACATGCCCAGTCCACCCTCCCCTGCCACCTGTAGGCATTTTCTCACCAAATTATGGAAAAACCAGTCCGTTCCTAGAGTCAGTATGAAAAGAATCTAGTGATGGGCCATGGTGATTCTAGAGTGATAAAATGCTCCTCGTCACCCATTTTCCCCTCCCTCTTTCCCCACAGCCTTACCTCAGGTCAGAGCACAGTTCTCCTCTTCATGAGGTAACTCTTATAGGTAGTGGTTTGGCAGTAGGTTGTACCAGGGCCTCTTGGAACAGGCCCCGTGCTACTCAAACAAACATCCCAGTGACTCACTTGTCAACGAGTAGACTTATTACCCTTCCTCTGGAAAACACAGAGTACATCTGGGAGAGTAATCTTATTCTAAGAGGCATTGGGAAAGATGCTTTAGAAGTTACACCATCCCAGGAATAAACTGAGGGCACAGCATATGCTGGGAACTCCTTGAGGCACTGAAGAATTGGTTTCGGATGAAGCAAAGCCTTTGCCTACCTGGAGTCCATGTTTGGTGGCATATAAATAAGCTGATAAGTCCATGCTAGATGCTGACAGGTTCTGTTTAAAAGGCCGGGCAGCCTAGCTCTGTGGTACAGCTTAGAAACCCAGCTCCTTGGGAGGCTTCGGAGGTAGGAGGAAGAAGTTCAAGGTTTGCCTGGCTGGCCTACAAACTTGTCTCAAAACAAAACAAGAAAAGATGTGCTGGGGGAAATAGCTCAGTGGGAGAGTGGGAGAGTGTTTCCTGGCCTGCATGAGGCTCTGGGTTCAAGCCCTGGAACCACAAGAGAGAGAGAGAGAGAGACAGAGACAGAGACAGAGACAGAGACAGAGACAGAGACAGAGACAGACAGAGAGAGAGACAGAGAGAGACAGAGAGAGACAGAGAGGAAGGAAAGAAGGAAAAAGGAAGGATGGAGGGAGAAGGGGGGAGGGAGAAGGGATGAGTAAAAGGCTAGGGACTGATGTGTTGGGGAGGACTCATTTGTTGGGGAGGACAAATGCACAGGCACAGAGTGCTCCATCAGCACAGACCAGAGCTTACAGAGCTCTTAAATAGGAGCACAGTTCACAGTCAACAGAGACCACATGGCTGGATCCTAACAGAGTAGGACCTCATGGTCTACAGAGGAAGAGCTTCCTCTCCTCGGAGTTTGGATAGCAGAGGGGGCCCTAGAGAGCCAACGTGTCAGTCTCTTTGTGGGGGAGGATTTTTCAGTATGCACATGAGCAGACCGGAAACCTTTCCAGACAGCCCTTTCTCTTCCTCACTCTCCTGTTGTCCTCAGTAACAGCATTTTCCTTTCTAGGAAGGATAAATGCGAGATCAGCTAGAGCCAAGAGGTCACATGACAGAAGGTTAGAATACAGCTGAGCACAGGGCTCACACCTATAATCTTAGCACTCAAGGGTCTGAAGCTGGAGAACCTCTGTGTCTTAAAATCCAGCCTCGGTTACCTAGGGAGTACCAAGCCAAACTGGGCTACAGAGTGAGACCCTGTATCTCAAAACTAGTATGAGAGACTGGGCGATAGCACAGAACAGGAATCTGTTTGGAGAGAGTTCCATTTCCTTTATGGCTATAAATAATCAATGTTCGGGGAAGGGGAGGCTGGCGCAATTATCGATGACATCTCTGGTAAGCCATTCTTCCACATTTATGATGTAGTGCCTGCTCTTAGCTCTTGGTTACGTACTGATCTCTCAGGGAGACAACCGGCCCTTTCCAGGCTTCATCCATGGGCTCCCTGTTTCCATTCTACATGCTGCCTGCAAGAGGAGCCTGCAAAATTCCAGAATAAAACCTCCCCAGGTCTGTGAAAGTTTCTGTGTCCGTCTCTCCTTTGAGCTATGTGTTGATGACAGTCAATGGCCAGGAGTGTTGGGCTGAGCATATGAGTGGATAGCAGGGCTCTCCTACTGCACAGCTACCTCCCATTCTAGGAGCTATACTTTGAGGGGGGAACAGTAAACTTCGTGCACCCAGAAGAAAATGGACAAAAGGGTAAGGAGCCTGGAAGCCTTTATGGAATGAGAAGCGAGAAAACTGGTGGTGCTGAGCCTGAAAAACAAACCTCGATGGACGCAGCTCTACAAATATTTGAAGGGCTTTAGCAGAGGCCCAGCGTGTGTAACCAGGGCCAACAGAGCATGTTACCAAGACACCGATACTGACCTGTATGAATAACATGCTATCATAGCTGGGAGGCAGCTTTGGGGTTACTCCGTTCAACTTGTTAGGTAGAACGCGGACATAATTAGTCCAAGGAGACATAATTAGTCAACGTGAAGTCCATATTAGTTCTGGATTTTCTAAGTCAGTTCAGCCCCTCACACTATACTACATCACCAGGAAAGAACTTTGTAACCAATGACGAAATGGTTATGAAACGAGCTGACTCAGCAGATGTGAGAAACTGTCTCAGAGCAAGACCAAGCAAGAGTAGAGACTGATCGCACTAGGAAGCTGCTGCTCCAGGAGTGACAAATGCTTTAGAGGTGTGTGTGTGTGTGTGTGTGTGTGTGTGTGTGTGTGTGTGTGTCATGCACACACACACACACACACACACACACACACACGTGCACACACACACGCACACACACACACACACACACACACACACTTCCAGGGCCATGTCAGGCCCGACTAATAGACGCTAACACACTTTCCCAACTAGTCTGGATGCAATGTTGACATTACCCACACCAACCGTTCCAATCAAACTGTTTCTGGAGGAGAACTATTTGCTATTCTGGCGGGAACAATCTATAGCATCCTTCCGACAATGAGAATTCGTTACAAATTAGGGCAAGAATGGGTGACTAAACAATGAGATGGCAGGGGCCAGTGGAAGGGGTCGGCTACGGAGTGGGAAAGCAGGCAAGCTTTGTGGAGGAAGATTTATGGAGCTTCCCTTCCTCTGCCATTTCTCTCAGCCCGTTGCTTGGGGGAAATATGTGCACTGCAGAGGGGAGAGCGATGGACGTAGTTACACCATTACCAAGAAACACAAACCAGCAATCATACAAACAAGTGAATAACACACGGTCACTGAAACTGTCGTGTTTCTTAGAATGTCTAAGAATAAAAGAGAAATGCTGGCATTCGTCAAGCTTCTATGGAAAAGCAAAAGCAGCAGCAGCAAAAAAAACACAGAAACAAACCTCTTTGGCCTTAACTAAAGCAAATATAGAATTTATCTTAAAGTTTTAGGTTGCTCAGAGATTTTCCCACCCCAAACCCAAAGAAAAGTGTTGACTACACTTGGAGCCTCCGTGGAGTTCTTCTCTTATACGTTCTCTTCCCCAGTTGCTCACTAAAAAAATTCAAAATCAGTGATGTTACAGCCAAGGACTTTCCTTCTGGGACAGCGGAAGATTGGTTTATGACATCTTGTCAGAAGTAATAATTAGTTTAACAAACAGGAAATGCATCCATCTGCTCGTTCGGTGAGCTTTTCTGAACACCTGCTGCAGAGAGATCCATCAGTTGCTAAAACATGTCACAGCCCTGCCCTCAGAGGGCTGATCCCTTCGTCAACAGCAGTAGCAGTGACAGCCACACAGCCCCACAGTGAGTTCAAAGCTATCTTCTGATCTGTAAGACCTCTCTGTCCCCAGTGAGGGCCAGTCCAGTCCCCAGGTGGGGGTACGGGCGATTGGGCAGAGGTTTTGCCTAGAAATAGCTGGCATAGAAGACTGGAGAACATGGTGATTCCCTGGGCAGATCTTCCTAAAGCAAGAAGTTCTGTTCAGCTGTGCTCCCAGAATGGGGAGACATTACAGGCTGATGGGTGACCTTTGGCTTCCCCTCCAAGGAGGGCAGAAAAGGGAGAGGGGTGCTGGGGCCAAGCCACACTAGGGGGGCAGGGGTGATCATGTGACCTGGAATCCTTGGACCAGGACACTGCCTGTCATACTCTGTCTTGTCTTTAAGCCCCACCACACAGCTGTTGCACTTCCTTGTTGAGGTTACTCAGCGATCACCATGGTCAGGTAAAGTCAACGAAATTCTACCTAACTGGAGAGAAAGTAAGGTGGGCTGCACCCACCTGCTGCTCGCTACCTGCACTGGTTGGTCTACTCACCGGCTGCTGCCAGCCAGCGTTAACTGCAGGAGTTCAGAAGTAGATACTTACCATGGTCCTGCCTGTCAGACCCAGGAACACATCAACACCCACTCCCCAATCCTCCCACCCATGATCCACTGACCATCTGGCCCTCTCCCTCCCTCCTCAGAAATATTGTGGGATCCTCCTGTAAGAAGTTACCATACAGCCTAATACCCAGAAGATTCCTAACAGTCCCACCTTATAACGCATACACACAACACAGGCACACACAACACAACATAAATCCATCACACACAAGCATATACATCACATACACAACATATATACAAACATACACAGAAAACACATGCAACACACCTATAACATACACACAACACACACATGAAACACACATACAACATACATATAACACACACACACACACACACACACACACACACACACCCCTCAGCCTTGGCTTCTTCCTGAGCCTTCAGAACATTTTAATACCACATGCAGCAATACCTCAGCATGACAAGGTCAGAGAGGAGGTGGACTGGCTACAGACCTGGCTACTACAGGGGCAAAGATAAGAGGTACAAGGTAGAGACCGAGGCTCACTACCTGGCCATTCAACAGAAGAAGGCCATCACTGCATACATCTGTCAGAGAATTCTTTACCAGAAGGCAGAGTTAACACCCAGAGCTTCAGCTGAGTCCAGGTAGCAGCAAACTCAGACTTGCATTCCCTGGAGACTGTGTCCAAAAAGGACAGTGGATTGAAACACCCATCAACTCATTCCCAAGCAGTTACCCCTAAGTATGCTCAGAAATAATGTCACCCTCGCCTCTTCAAGATGGCTGCTGCTCTGACCTGTGCTACCGATGGCCTTCCCTGTCTCACCTCCATCTCAGTAAAGAGACAAAGGGACACTGTGGGGAGTTCATCCTCCCTCTGGACCTTCAATACTCTTTGAATCCAAGATCCCGGAAATCCCTGACCAAATAAGAACTCTGAGACTTCTTTCTGGGTAAATGATGGGGGAGACACCATGTATATGTCCCTAAGTCTGCAGTTAGCCTGGGGGTGGCGGAGAACATAGTTCCACATCTTTGTGTGCAAGGTCTTCTTTCTCACTAGAAGGTGTAGCTACAGGTAAGAAAATAAAGGGCCTAGCCCCCGGCCCAGGACAAGAAACAAGTTTTGTTCTGTTTTGTTTTTTTAACTACCATGCTTTAATATGAAACCCCAAAGTTGCTCAGTCCAAATGTGGCCTCCCAGGTCATTTTGAAAGAAAACATCTAACAATTTCAAGTAACAAAATGTTTTATTGAGGATTTTTGCACATGCATGTAACACATTTTGATTGAACTCATCCACATTGCCCTACCCTTCCGACCCTCCCACACCCTCCCTGCCACTGCCACTGATTCCTCTCAAGTTCATCTGCTGCTCTTGTTCAAACTCCACTGGGTGTGCTCAGGGCTGCCTCTGTGTGTGTGAGGGGGATGGCGGGGGGTGGGGATAGGACCATCTACTGGAGCATAAATACACTGAGACCGCATCTCCTCCCAGCCGGCAACTGTCAATAGCTTGTCAGCCAGGAATGGGACTTGATGAGCCCTTCCTTGGTCAGTGCAGAGACTGCGTGCACACACAGCCACTGTGAGCGCGTGTGCAATGGCGCTGTCTTGTCCACTATCTGCTGTAGACACCCTACCACCTCTGGCTCTTCCGATCTCTCTGCTCCCCCTTCTACGATGATTTATAGTTACAAACGTTAAGAGTAGGCTTAAATAGTCATCCCTCTGCCTTTCTTCCTGCCATAATTCTTAGTCACTCTTCATAACTAAAGGGAATCCGGCAGCTTTGTCTAGAGCCCCTGAAGATACACAACAGAAGGGTATGAATTTGAAGTTGGCACAACGGCTCCAGTCAACCACGCTGTCTATCCTCAAAAGTCATCCTCTCGGCGTGCCTTTAAGGAGTGCCTACTACAAGCAAGAAACGCTGGGGAGATGGCTGCCAAGGAGACAAGCCTGCCTCTGCCCCTCGCTGCCCTCAGGAAGCAGTCTGCAAGGCAGAGAGAGACCCGAATAAGGGAATAAGCGCAAATGCGTCATTAAAGAGGTACTAAGCTTCCTCAGAAGAAAATTACTGAGAGCAGTGAGTAAGGAAAAAAACGAGGGAGCGAAATATAGCTGGCAGGAAAGCAATGTGTAAAATGTCTCTCTAAGGAAGGGATGTTTAAGCCACAAGCAGCAGAAAGAGAGAAATTAGTAAAACAGAGTGGGTAGGGTCTGAAAACTCAGAAGTCAGCAAGTACGGAACGCTTTCTGGAAAGGTTTTGATGTGTGTGACTGTCTAAACTTTAGACTCCAAAGTAAGATCCCTGTGGCCCGTGGGTAATGAGAGGCCTTGGAAGGAACCAGGCCAGGCAGGGTCTGGTAAGACACAGGAAGATTTCAACTTTAATTGTAAACACAGAAGGAGGGTAGTGGTGAAGAGCTTTGAGGAAGGAAACGACATGATCTGATGCGTTTTTAAAAGACCTGTGTGAAGAATGGATCGAAGACTTGAAGACTAAGTGATTGCAGCAGTCCTGGAAGAAAGTGACGTCTGCCTAGGATGGAGTCAGGGCGGTGGTGGGAAAGCAAGGATGTCCAATAACCACCCAGGACCTGAATAGACAGGGCACTGTGTCCTTGGTTGAAGAAAGGCCGAGGACACCACAGAGGTATCTGCCCTGAGAGGCATGATAGGCAAATGGAGGTGTCATTCATCAAAACTGGTAATATCGAGAGCCTGAGCACATTGTAGGATAAAGTCAAGAATTCACTCATCCTTAATTATCAGGGGATAGGATCTCACAAAAAAAAAAAAAATATGAGGGGGATGAAAAATATATTGGATTGGATCATGTGAAGATTACCATAGATACAAGAAATACAGATGATTTTGTAGAATTCGACCTAATAATTTAAATATAAGTCAGCCTAAAGAAGAAAAATCCCTCCTCTGCTCTGATTTTACACCCAGCTAGGATCATAGGGATATGCCTCTAATCGGGCACGTTTTTACATTGCAGATCTGACAGGTTCCTTGGATATGAACTTGAGAATTGAGGTTTATAAGGTAAGAGCATCTCCCAAAGGGCTTTAAGCCCAAACTCATCCAGACACACAGGATCCTTTCTCCGGGCCTGGATTTTGCCTTTGCATTTTCAAAAACAACCAAGAACATTCAGGACCTGAAGTCTTAATGACGGGGAGTACTGGAGTGTAGTACTGGAGCGGCCTCAGGAGCCATGAGGCACCTCAACCTCCTGTGACTCCAAGCTACCCACAGAGACTCCTGCAGCATTTGGGGTGCTACACGGAACGTCTGGCTGGAGTTCCTGAGAGAAGCCTTTCTAAGTAATGGCAGGGCCATAGTCAGACAAGGTCAGACACAGAAGGAGGCGCTTCACATACTGCAAAGCTCCTGTTTAGTTACATGCTATGATTGGCTCTCAAAGGTGTCACCCAGGCCAGGACAAAGGCACTACAGCATCCTTTCATGGGAAGGATACCAGATATTGCTGCCTTGGGTCAGGAAACTGGGAACAGAGTGCCAGCACAGCCTAGGTACTGTTGTCACAGCTAGATCTCATCCCTGGAATCTGAGTCAGCTGGGGTCTAAACACTAAAGATCTCCTTATACTGTCTGAGTTGGGAAAAACTCTAGAGAAAATGCAGAGGAAGCCAGAATCCCTCAACCCTGGAAGGTTTCCGCTTCTGTGGACAATTTTCAGTAAAATGAATGAAGTCTGGCTTGGAGGATGGATCCCCTACTGTGGTACATAGCAGCTGACACAAGCAAACCATCCCTAGACCTAAGGGCTTAAAGATGACGCTAAGAGCCATCAGCATCCCTACGCACATCCTCCATTCCAAGCAAGGCTCTTATCTGTCTGAAAATTCTGACACACTCACACACTCTATCCCTTAATCCAGGCACTCCTCCCTAAATCCCAACCCAGCGTGAAGTCAGATCCATCTTGCCTTCCAAGCAAGTGATTCAAGGCCCAGCCCCAGGCACTCCTACTTGCAGAAGCCTTTCCTCAAGTGATCTCATAGCATCAACTATCCCAGCTCACACGAAGCTGAATCAACAGCTATAGGCATCATCCAACCATTTTCCCAAATGAGCTTAATATTCTCTCCCAGGAGGCCGGCTGTTCCTGGAAGCATGGGGTCTCATAGTCCAATCCTGTTACATACGTTAAGCACTTGTCCCAAAGCATACTTGTGCATTAAGCGGTTAACGTAGGGAGCCAAGGGCAGATGACAAGACATGGCCATTGCCACATATTCTCTCTCCAACTGAGTGAGCCAAGAGTCTCCGGTTAGAAGATGCCACCGCTTTGTCTCCCCTTCCAGACAGCATAGTCAAGAGTCTGGGCTCAGACTCCGTGTGTCCTCAGGAAGCTCTCTGTATTCTGGAGAAGATGGTTTCTTCCTTAACTTTTCACCTCTGCAGGAGCTAAGACCAAGGGTCAACACGTTTTGATGCAAGCAATCTGAACCCTTGTCTCTTTCCTTTCCTAGAACTGAGTATTCTCTATATGCCTGCCATGTATTTATTTATCCTTGTGTGTATGTGTACACAATGGAGCTTGCATGTGCTGTGGCACATATACAGAGGTTAGAGGACAACTTTATGGAGTTGGTTCTCTCCTTCCAGCTTTACCTGGGTTCCAGGGGTTGAACTCAGGTCACTAGGCTTGTGCAGCAATCACCTTTACTGGCTGAGCCCATCCCTGACTGGTTTTGGAGTTTAAGTCCATTAGTGAATAAAGCAGATAAGAATCCCTGTCTTACATTTCCTCCATGTAGAACCGATAGGGGGACAACGAAGGGTGAATCCATTAGCAACAATCACCAGAGATTGAAAAACACCAGTGATTGAAACATTATGTGTGGCAGGGTGCCCCAAAGACTGCCCACTGTCTGCAAATTAAAGGAAGGGGTAGACATCAGGCATGATAAGCACAGGAGGAAGACATAGTCTTTCCCAAGGCGTCCATGATGGGCCTCACTGAAAAGGACACTGGTGAGAGAAAATTGGAAGAAGATGAGAACTTGAATTGGGAAATATGGAAGAGCCAAGGCATCAACCAGGGTGAAAACCCTAAGGTGATTCAAGATGGCTGGAATGGACAGAGCGAGGGAGTGGGGCCGAAGAGTTGGTCAAGTCAGAGACAGAGCAAAGGTCTGGAACCAACCAAGATCTTTGACTCTGGAAAGCTGTTTTGGATGTCTGAGCAGAAGAATGAGCTGCTATTCGTCTGGCTCCTCTAGATACCAAGCTGTGGCTGTCAGGAAGGAAGCCGGGTGAACACCCAGAGTCCCACTGAAAACATAAGTCTCCAGGTAAGATGTGACAGCACTCAGGGACCACAAAGCAATCGGAAAGAATGAGTTATTTCTAGACCTATTCTGAAGGCAAAACCAAGATTTCCTGGCCCAGGGAGAGGTAGATGGTAGAAACAGGGAAGAAAGAAATCAACAGAGTTTGCCATCTGCTGAAAGAGAAAGGCAGTAGGATAGATTTAAGGACGACCATAGGCCATCTATGGGGCATGCTAACACTGAATGAGCTGTCTTAAAGAAGCAGAGAGTGAGTGTGGGAGTTAGGAGAGCAGTCTAACCCGGGTGCATAAACCTGTGTGTTGTTGGTATACAGAACTTAGGTGACTGGAGTGAAAGATATCAACGGAAAAACTACTGACCCTTCTTTACCCCCCTTCTCAGATTGTATGCACCATTCCTGGAAAGACTTCGTGTTTACTGAAAAGATCAGATTTCCCCACAGGACCAACGTTATAATAGCAGGTTCTAGATAAGGATCAGTTGCTCAATTTTTTATAGCAATAATCACAGACAAGATGTGTCCTCAAGTCTTCACAAGGTGTAAATGAGAAGCCTTCATGCTACAAGAGAATGAGCTCTGACAGTCATAGATTCATAGAGCTGTTGGTCATGGATTCAAGGACACTATGGCCTAGTTGGTAGACATGGTCCCTTGCCTTGGAACCCTGGGGCACTGGCAACAGATTCCCCACTCATGCCCCGGTCTGTTTGTTCCTTCTCTCAGGGAGGTTTAATTCCACAGGAACCTTGTCTGCCCCACCTCTCTGAAATACTCTTGACTGTTGTCATTATCAAATACGGAGAGGAGTAGCTAGCACAAACTATCCATCACTAAGTTTTACCCATTAGCTGAGCTCTCAAGGGAGTTAATGTTGAGAAAGATGAGACCAGGCCACCACCCTCAGGGGAAGCCTAGGTTGGTGGAGCTGCAACATAAAAGGACACTCCCCAAACAGAAAAAGATAATTGAGTAAATCTTCTCCTGGTCTAGCAGCAGGAGAGAGGCTGGGATGAAGGGGCAGGGCTGGTCCAGTCTGCTTCCTGTGAAGGCCAGTTGAGAAAGAGATCAAGTGAGAAGGCCTGAAGCTTTACAAGCAAGGAAAACTGCCTTGGCCAAGGACTTGGTCAAGTTGGGGGCTGTGGCTGGAGGAGGCACAGGAGCCTTTTTGAACATTAGGGTCTAAGACAGAAGGCATCCTGGTAGGAGAAAGGCAGGGACAACCCAGAGAACGCTGAAGAGACTGAGCAGAGAAAGAGGAGAGAGTAAGTGGCTGAGTGACCAGAGAAGCCCAGTTATTGAACTGAGTTGATTTTTCTAGGCGGAGGAGAGGGGGAGGAGGAGGGGGAGGAGGAGGAGGAGGAAGCAGCTGCTGGTCTGCATCCATCCCGTGTGTGTGAAGAACTCTCAGGAGGAATGAGCCACCTGGGAGAGGCTGTCATACTCAGCTACAGTGGGCACCCCAGAGGGCAGCAGCTGTGCTACATGCCAGGAAGACACGCCCTGGTCCCAAGAGGCACCAGAGGATTCTAGAAGCTGGTCCAGGCCCCTGCCAAGCTTGTGTTTCCGGTGCTTCCTGTAATTATTAGTATCGCTGTTAGTAATGAGGCTTGCTGTCAATATTAATGGCTGCTTGAGGGCTGCAGGCCTCATAGACTGGGCCTGGTCCTTCCACTTTGCTATTGGCTATTCGCAGAAGTCCTTGTCCCTTCTCTCCAGATAGTGACCTATCTCTAAGTTCAATCTCAAAACAGCCTCCTCGATGCAGCCTTCCCATCACCTGAGCCTCCATCCCGATCCCTGTATGGTTAGATCCAGGCTCCCAGGCCTGCCCTTTTATGGAAGATGAGATTACGCGTTAGATATGAAGGAGTCAACTGCTTGCCGAGTCCCTACTGCATAGCAGTGTGTGAAATATTCACATTACATCAGATAACCTTCTTCCTGTTCGTGCTCCTGTTCCTGTCACGAAGAAATAACTGGACAATTTGGGAACCTACTTCATAGCTATGGATCAAGTTCTGTCTGGCTCTAACCGCGGAGGCTCCTTTGTGCATATGTCAGCATGGAAAACTCACAAACCTTTATTACAACTGTTCTGTCTCTCAGCTTTTTCTCCTACTTCCCCCCTTCCAAGCCCACACGGGACCCACCACCAGCATACTCAGCCTTTATGAAAATAAATTCAGCAATTTATGAAATTATTATTTCAGATGGGGAACCAGAGAGAGAGAGAGAGAGAGAGAGAGAGAGAGAGAGAGAGAGAGAGAGAAGGATTTCCCAGGCTCCTACCAAATCAGGGGACCACGCCAGGAAGAAGGCCCCAGGAAGCTTAGGAAACAGACGTCTTCATCAGTCGTTTGTCTGCCTCCAGACAAGCCAAACCTAATCTCATAGTAGTTAGGTAGTTTATACCTCTGAAACTCCCCAAACTCCATTTTCTCCAGTAAGTGGGGAGAAATACACACACACACACACACACACACACACACACACACACACACAGAGAGAGAGACAGACAGACAGACAGACAGACAGACAGACAGAGACAGAAAGACAGAGAGACAAAGACAGAGACACAGAGACACAGAGAGAGAAACAGAGACAGAGAGACAGAGACAGAGAGATACAGAGAGAGACAGAGACAGAGAGACAGAGACTGGGGAGGGGGTGGGGGTCTGGACCTCAACTTGAGCAATAAAAATGCAATGGTCAGCCCACATGGTCATAGTTATTCTTGGGGGAATTCACAGGTGACTCATGGGATTCCACCCTCCCGAGGGCTTGAGAATTGACTCTGTGCCCTTCTAAGAGCTGGGGAGGTGGGGATATCAGAGGGGATGGGTAATGAAGACTCAGAAGCATCTGCATAGATCCCTCACCATCACATCCACTGGAAGGCAAAATTCATGAAAATCTTGTGGATGGCAAATTGAGTTTCTAATGGCTATCACGGGAGTGGTGTGTGTTACCCAGGAGATGTTGGTTATCCACATAACTCATCAGTAACCTGCAGAACTAGAATTCAGGCCTGGCAGGGTTGGGAACTGGTGCAAAAGACAGAACCAGGAACAGAACTAGAAATAGGTGTCTTTGTGCTATTTGTGTCTCCGGACAGTCAGACGGCAGAAAATCAGAACTGCCTTAAGACTTCCTCTCAGAGGGGGTGTCTGTGCCTAGCCGGTCATTTGCCTGGTGCCGCTGTTTGGACTAGGGACCACCAAGGCCCTGAGTGTTACCAGCTTGGTTTTAGTTTCTGCTCTTTGAGGATGTGGAACCTTTAGAACGTAAGGCCTTTGGAAGGAAGTTAAGACACCAGGGCATGCCCAGTTTCTCCTCTTGCTTTTCCTCTTGCTTTCCAAGTCTAAGGAATGAGCATCTTCCTCCACTGTGCTTTTCATGAGCATGTGCTGTCTCACCAAAGGCCTAAAGGTAAGGAAGCCAGGACCTGAAACCTTCAAAACTGTGAGTCAAAATATTCAGCTTTTCCTCTTTCAAAACTCACTATCTCAGGAACTCGGTCATCATGAATCAAAGCTGACTAACATAAATTCTGCAAGCCAGCTATCCAACAGGGCCATCCATTGAAAGTAAGACCTGGAAACGTGCAATTAAATGAGTCGTATCAAAATCGGGGTGCTAAGCGCCCCAACCTTCACCACTTTGGGGTTATTTTGCTATCAGTCTTCTCTTTTAATTTCTTTATTTTTTTTCCCTACTGCATCTGAATTGTGGGTACAATGGTATGCCATCTCGAACATTTCTCCCAACCCCAGGCCAATAACATCCTGTCGGCAGCTTGGGTATTAAACTATGGGAATATTTATGGCACAGAAGATAAATACCACAAATCAAAGCTTCCGTGCGTGACCTCAGCCCAGTCCTGCCCACTCCCAAATCCATTGTTCAGTGTAGATCACCTTTTCCCATATCTCTGCCCAAACAGGTTACACACAGAAGAAATGAGGGGAAGAGATCCAGGTGTTCTTGAAGGAAAATCTATTCTTTTTTAAAGGAAGCTTCCTTTCCTATACTTCCCAGAAACTTCTCTTGCTTCCCAGGCGACTCGCCCTAACAGGAGTTGCTGCCAGACTCTCACTGAAACCTCTCTTGCTACTTCTTAATGGGCTTCTCTTGAAGGAGCTTCACAATCTCCACAAACTCAAGCGAAAGCTAAGTCTCAGTCGGCATGGCTCCCCAACTCCCAGAATGAGGAAAAGATGTGCTCAGGACAACCTGTAAGCCGCGTAGCTGCCTCAGCCCCTCACCACTTTGCAGAAGGCTGGGCTGGCAGGTCCTCGGAGTGTAAACACCTTTTCCTCATATCAGCTTTATCAGTCACCTGCCTTAGGGCGAAAGTGTGCCTGGCACAGGGCCCTGCTGAGGCGCTAACTCTATCTATGAATAAGTCATTTGAAATGCACTCATAAGCATGGCCAGTGATTGACAGGTTCTCAACTCCTCCCTACTTAACTCTCTTCCCCCTGCATCCTGTACAGCCCAGTGCCCATACCCCAACTCTTAGATAAGGGGTCTTTGATTCCCTTTGCCCCGGCATTCATTCTCTCTCATCTATCTTGCCAAGCACTGTTAAGGCAGAATAGACAACACTTCCAGCCACCCCTCGACGAGCCCCCATGCCATTGTAGAGGTTTCCAGGTTATTTTCTGCCAGGCAGGATACTCTGAGCCTTATACACACCTACTTTATGATGCCCTGGGACAGGAGAAGGACAATTAGGGTGAGCAGTTTCTTTTAAGGAGAAGAGAAACAAAAGAAGAGTCTAGGCTCTCCACAAGAGATCTCTCGATCTCTGCACCAACTGCCTTCTCCTCTCTAGCCCTACTCAGTCTTTCTTCTGTACCAAGTGTCTTCTCTAGCCCGGCTCTCTGACCCTACTCTTCTGCCACCTGGACCTGACTCCCATCCTACTCGTGCTTTGGGAGGCAGTGAGCTGCCACTAAAGGTACTCTGGCCACAAGGGGTTGGGAGAGCCCTCATCAGGAATGTTACAGAAGGAATTCAGCTATCAGAGAACAGCCCGATGTCCTAGAGTCAACTGTTCAAGGCCAAATCTTGAACTATTGCCTTTTTTTTCTGCCTCTGTTGAGATATAATAATCCCCTGAAACTCGGTTTCTTCTGTGTATCATGGGAATCGCACACAGCCTCACAGAACTAAAGAGGTAAGCAAAATAAACTATTTGAAAGCACCTGGCACTGAGTGGGTGTCTAATAAACTTAAGCTTCCCATCAAAGAGGGCTGAACTAGGTATCCTCGGGTCTTCCTACTCCAGTGTCTGAATGAGTTTAGATCCCTCCCTGGCTGCTGGAAAGGGAGGCATATACCTGGGAGAGATCAAGGAGTTCGGATTAGGTAGATGGATGGAGAGAAGAGAATGATGAGACGGCCGGAGAGCATGTGCAGGTCACCTCTAACACCTGCCCACTCCCATTTGTTTCCTCTTCTAGAATAAGAGATGAAAGATGGGTTTGGAATTTTAAAGTCTGTTCTAAAGGACTTTCCCCATTCGTACTGTGAAGGGGTAGAACTATGTCTCCTTCCAGCCGTGGCTTTCCCTATAGGATGGGAAGGCGAAGATTCCGATAGGAAGTAAGGAAGCACATATCATCCTGCCAAGCTTTCCCACCCCACGCCCAGCCCTTCTAGGAACACGGGACAGCCATCTCGATGTCAGTCTTTAAGCTTCTTTATTGTGCTAACACTGTTGCCTCAGAGCTCAGATCTCACACACAGAACAATTCAGCCCTGACATCCACCTACCCAAGGCTGGGGGGCCCTCTGCCTTGGCTGGGAACATCTGGCTCGTACCTCTGCGGTTCTGGGATACCGACAGCGCTCCTCTCCCATACTATCCCTGGAGCCCAGGGTTGAGGGAAGGCTCCGAACTGTCTTCTTATCCCCCCAATCTCCTCCCACTCGAGAGGAGGAGGCTCTGCCCCCCTTGGCTTCTCAGAGGGAAACCCCCTTACCACCGCTAGGTGGCCGATGAGAGCCAAGTCTGCTGGCCCGAACCTGTCCCCAGCTGCGGGCGGAGAGCCCCCGAACCGCCTCCCAGCCGGGGCGCAGCCCGGTGCTGCGCGCTCACACTAAGAGGCCGTCCTTGCACGAGCGCTGCTCGACCTGGGCACAGTCGGCGCAGTCGGCCGGCTCCGCGCTCTTGACCTTGATGTAGACCGGGGAGGGACCCGCTTCGCAGGCGGCAGAGGTGGTGCGGGGCACTAGGGCCACGTCCTCGGGGCCGCCGCAGGGCGGAGGCGCGTACTTGCGGCGCAGGGAGCGGCTGACGTTCTGCGTCGGGTACCCCAGGAGGTGGGTGACGCGGCTGCCGCGCCCGCTGGCCTTGCACCCGGGCGCCTCGGCGTCCACTCTGGAAAACAACAGGCGGGCGCGTGAGCTGGCTCCTCCACGGCGCGGCGTTGGCACGGCCTGGGCAGAGCTGGGGGCTCTTGGCAACCTCTCATCTCCCGCGCCCCCCTCCGCCTGCCCGACCACCTCTCGCTCTCTGGACCTCAACTTAACTCTCCTCTCTCTTCACATTCCTGGGCCAGCGACCCTGCAGCGCCCCCATGCCACCATCCCCATTTTTCACACTCTGTTTGTCCTCGAGTGTCCCAGCTCACGGCGGGCAGTCCCAGTCAGGTTGCCCTCTGTCCCTTTCTAATGTTTGGCTAAAAGGGAGCCTTAGTAATCCGGGAACGATGTCCCTCCTTTCCTTAACGAACCCTCGCCTGAACTCCAGCAAGCTCTCCTCGCCTCCTGTCCCTCGCTCTTCCTTTCCTCTGACCCCAAGGCATTGCAATCATTAGCACGGCTATTCTTGTTCTATTTTTATTTCTAGATTGCTTCTAATGTAAGTTATGAGCACTATTGGTGGTAGCGCTTCTTAAATAGGCATGTCGAGGTTCTTGCCGGCGCAATACAAGGGAAAGGTGAAAACACGTGGTCCCTGCCCTCCACGAGCTTACAGTCTAGGCCAGACAGACCTGGGGGGGGGTGCATAGACGACAGAAGGAAGGGGGAAAGCAAGGAGCAGAGGTGAAGACTGGAGCGAGAAGGGGAAAGACAGAAAAAGCCATGCGGCGAGTGGGCAGGTCGACATGCTTGAAGTCCCAGCACTCCATGGCGATGGCGAGAATGGGGTTCCCAGCCGGCCGATGGCAGGCAGGGGTGAAGAGGACAGGGCGCCGGTCCCCCGCCGTGCAGCAGCATGCAGCATGCATCAGGTTTTACCTGATCTCACTAGCCAAGTCGCCGCAGGCCCCTCCGCCGACCCCGCCGCCGACCCCGTAGCCGAAGGCACCTCGGGCACCACCGGCCCCGGCGCCTCCGCAGCAGCAGCAGATGAGCCCCCAGATGCCCACTGCCAGGCAGGCTAGCATGAGCAAAGAGCCCAGCACTGCGCCGACGATCATGCCTACACGCTGGGAGTCTGTGGAGAGAAGTGGAGGGAGTCAGGCTTCTGACAGCCTGGCACATGCCAGGGCAGATGTCTGTGGGAAAGAACCCAGGCCCCTGGGATGCTCGGTGAGGAAGCTGGGGGGAGGAGAGAAGGTGAGGGTTAGGTGAATCTGCAGGAGGCTTCCCGCTGCTCTAAACAAAGACCTTGCCTGACCCCGGTAGAAGGGCAACCAGCTGAGACTCCGAAAAAGAGCTTAGGTACCTGCAATCCAAGCCCGAGCCCGCCCTCCCCCTTCCCCAAGCCAGGGGATTCTTAGGGCTGCTGTACCTACCTGAGACTTTCACCTCTACCACGCAGACGCTGTAGCCCACATGGTTGGCCACTGTGCACTGATACAGCCCATCGTCGTCCGCGTTGACGCTCTTCAACACCAGGTCTCCGTTGCTCAGGCCTGGAATGGGAAGAGCATCAGAGGGATACTGAGACAGAGAAAATAAAAACGATCTCTGAGAAGTCCTACCCTGCCCAGCCCCTATGGGATGAAGCATGAAATGCCACCGTAAAAACATGGATGGTGTACACAAGCACCCACAAGTCCGCTTCACTCAAGCTGGCCCATATCCCCTTGCTGAGACAGAAGAAGAAAAATAAGAAGACAGCGTCCACCATTAATTCCCTGTGACCTTAAAGAAATACATTGACTCAGCACTGGTTTGTAAAGTGAAGACAAGGTTAGACCAGAGGAGCTGTAGGGTACCCTCTGGCTTCGTTATTCTTTGATTGTGGTGATTATTCCGATTCTCTAAGTGCTAGGAGCCTCAGACACTATCCTATTGAATCCTCACAGACCAGTGATGGCAGTTACCAGTAAGTATTCCCTTTCTCATCTGCCACACGGAGGTGTTAAGCCACTTGCCTGAGATTTACTACCAATCAGCATCCTAGCCAAATTACCCATGCTGCTTTTGACTGGCATTCCACTGGCACTTTCTCTCCTTCCCTCAATAGCAGCTGCCTGGACGTGCCCAAATGAACAAGCAGCCTCTCACAGGTCTGCCAGGTCTGACTTGGTACCACTGGAAGTCCCCAGCAGCCTCCAGCTCCCAATCCCCTGATTTCTTTCACCCTCCCTCAGCCAGGCCCCCTCACCTTGGTTGATGGAGCTGTGGAACGACTCTTGGTAAGAAAGCTCAGAGTGGAAGCTGTGCTGTGAGTGGTAGGACCCAGCTCGGTAGGGGTGGCTGTGCCCACTGATCTTGGCCCACTTGTAGGAGAGGGGCTGAGAGCCTCCGTTGGCAAAGCACTTCAGCACTACATCGTTGCCCTTTGACATGTGGCCTTCAGTCCAACACATGGGTACGGCAGGACGTGCTGTAACAAGGCAGGCAATTGTAAGCTCAGACTCCGCCAAAAGCCCGAGCTAGGCTCACGGTGGCCAATCCGCCCTTGGCTCTGGAGCCTGGAAAAAAAAGGGAGCCCGGAAGAATCTCGTCATACCTTGGACAGTGACCACGACCTTCCTGGTGGCCATGGTGGTCTTCTTCACCCGACACTCATAGGTTGCTGTGTCAGACACCTGCAGGTTCATGAGGTTGATGGAGGCATCGTACTGGCTGGGGTCTGAGGCTGCGAAGCGGACCCTCTGCTGCAGATGAGGGAGGTTGCCGTGACTGATCCGCTTGTCTTGATAAGTAAGAAACTGTGAAGTAGAGAGGAAAACAGAGCTGTTGAGACAAGCCAGGCCAACGAACGTTGCGTGAGATGCGTGGGCAATTCATTGACCTTCTCTAAGGCTCAGCTTTCTCAACTGAATCTGAGTATATGGTGCTGTCAGGCACGCTGGCCTCTTACCGAGTGAGTGAGAGCAGATGGGGCTAGATATTCTGGGGAAATGTAAGGTCAGACTGGGACCTTCTAAAGCCAGGGCCTACATTCAATCCCCCCCCACACACACACATCTTGATATGGGCTACAAGGAGGTAGAGAAACTGGCTGGCTTGACTCCCAGTTGGATGGTTCTCATCCCTGTTGCCTCACTCCCTGGGAGATCTTGAAGGAAGTTCAAGGCCCTGGTTTCCTCCTTTACCTTCCTTCTCCCTCGGGACGTTGGCTCCCCATCAAGTTGACATCATAGAGTACAGAGAGCCCTGTGCCAAGCGCTTACCACATTCTCCCTATGCGAGGGTTCTGAGTTAACTTGCATCCACTCAATATCCAGACCATTGGGACCATAATCTTCAGGATCCAGGATGTAGGGACAGCCTAGCCTCACATTGTCACCTTCTGCCAGGAACAGGACCTCCTGGCCATCCCCGTTGATCCTTACAGCGGACAACAGTGCTGGTGAAGGGTAGAGAGGGTGGTAAAGAGAGAATAGAAACAAAGACGCTTAGCTGTCAGTCTCCACCACTCTGCTACCTATCAACAGGAGCTCAGTGGGCTTCCATAGGATGAGGGGCTGCGTGTGTGTGTCTGTCTGTCTGTCTGTGTCTCTGTGTGTCTGTGTGACTGTCTGTCTGTCTGTATCTGTGTGTGTGTGTCTGTGTCTGTGTGTGTGTGTCTGTGTGTGTGTCTGTGTGTGTGTGTCTGTGTGTGTGTGTGTGTGTGTGTGTGTGTGTGTGTGTGTGTGTGTGTCTGTGTGTCTGTCTCTGTGTGTCTGTGTCTGTGTGTGTGTGCGTGTGTGTCTGCGTGTGTGTGTGTCTGTGTGTGTGTCTGTGGTGTGTCTGTATGTGTCTGTGTGTGTGTGTCTGTGTGTGTGTCTGTGTGTGTGTCTGTGTGTGTGTGTCTGTGTGTGTGTGTGTGTGTGTGTGTGTGTGTGTGTGTGTCTGTGTGTGTGTGTGTGTGTGTGTGTCTGTGTGTGTGTGTATGTGTCTGTGTGTGTGTCTGTGTGTGTGTGTCTGTCTGTGTGTGTGTGAGTGTCTGTGTGTGTCTGTGTGTGTGTCTGTCTGTGTGTGTGTGTCTGTGTGTCTATCTGTGTGTCTGTGTGTGTGTCTGTGTGTGTGTGTGTGTGTGTGTGTGTGTGTGTGTGTGCTGGCATGAGCAATACTTATGTTGTTTGTTTATTCACATGGCAGTGTCTGGGCATCCTTGTGAACTTGTGTACATGTTCCAGACTTGTGTAGATGAGCATTTGAGTATTGTTTACATACACAGAGCTCTTGTGTTCTTCTTGTGTGTATACATAATTGTGCATTTGCATGTATGAATACACACACACACACACACTCAAATGTTCATGTCTATTCGTAGCTGCCAAGATGTCCATGCACATGGCCATGTAGGATATCTGCCTTCATATTTGCATGATTCTGTGTGTGTGTGTGTGTGTGTGTGTGTGTGTGTGTGTGTGTGTGTGTGAACACCCAGAGTCCTTAGATGTTTTATTGGAAGAAACAGGCTATTTAAAAGCCACCTGCATGGGCTGGGTTTAGGCCCTATCTGGGTCAAGTGAAGTGCCCTAGCCAGAAGCAGGAGAGTGGGTATAGTGACTTCAGGTCTCTTTCCATTCTGAAAAATCATGAGTATATCTGTGTATGCTGGTGTGGTGGAGGTGGTGGTGGTGGTGGTGGTGGGTGTATATGTGTTGTGTATGATAATGCATGCTGACTGAGTGTTCTAAGAGCAAGTATGTGTCTTTGCTTGACATGGGGCAGCTGTAGCCTAGAGCCTGGCCTTGTTCCTGTGTATGTCTTTGTCTATGGCAGCTTTTTTCCTAGAATGATCCTTGTAAAGGGAAATACGATGCTGTAGACTGTGTGTCCTCCTTGTGTGATTGTGTGGTTCCAGTGTAGCTGCTCCCACTTGCTTGCTCCCACCCGGGCCCCTCCTGCCACTGAGTCAGAGCAGGAGCCCAAGGTTTAGAGCCAGGATCAGGAAGCTTAGGGACTGAGCTCCTCTCCCTCCCTACCCTGAAGCCCCAGGCAAGCTCTGGCCCCAACCGGTTAGACCTAGAGAAGAATAAGGGGGGAGTGAACCCAGGGCTCCACCCTAGATACTCAGCTCCCTAGCTCCTCAGTCTCCGAAGCACTCCTTCTACAAAACCCTCACCAAGCTCGTCTATGGATGGTCCTTTTG
>NC_046163.1:50669654-50719145 GCF_011064425.1 Rattus rattus | reverse complement strand
CTCTGGGGACCAATGCCACTTGAGGATGAGTCCGTTACACCACTCAGCCATCTTCTTCTTCACTTCTAAGATCATAACTTCTTTTCCAAAGCTGCTGGGCTCTGTCTCCTCCTCTGCTAGGAGCAAACCAAGCGCATTATGTTTAATAGCTTGTCCCCTCCGCTTGTCCCCTCTGCAGTGGGGAAGACGGTGGGGTGGGGTGGGTGCTGTCCAGGAGCACTCAGAACTCTGTGGTGTTTCCAGCTGGAGTTGCAGGGTCTAGAGGCAGTCCCTCAGCTTAGCATACAGGGGCGTCAGGGATGAAGCCTCCCGTGGTACCAGAGAACCACCTCTGAGCAAGGGCTCCTGAGTGTTGGCAGAGCTCAGGGGAGTGCCATAGGTAGGTGGTGATGGGAGGTGGGGAGGAGCTGCGGGGAGAATGGGCATTACTCAGGCTGAGCAAATGCTGTGTTCTCATCGGACAGGTGTTGTAGAAAATATCTAATCAGTTGGGGGGTGTCTGTCCTGCCTTTGGTCATCCGGCTACCAGATAAAGACACACAACTTTTATTATTATAATAAGCTTTAATCAGCACTACAGTGGGGCAGGTATCTACCCTCTATGCTTTAAAATCTATCTCCCCATCATCATTCCCGTTTTAAAGTTTGCCGTGTTCCATCTGGCCAGCTCTTGGTTCCAATTGGCTAGTCCTTTTTTTTTTTCTTTCTTTCTTTTTTTCTTTTTTCTTTTTTTCGGAGCTGGGGACCGAACCCAGAGCCTTGCGCTTGCTAGGCAAGCGCTCTACCACTGAGCTAAATCCGCAACCCCTTGGCTAGTCTTTTGCTCATGTTTTTATGACTGGCTTACCCTATGGTGACTTCTTCCTCTCCCCACCTTCTTCTCTCTCCTGTGGTCTCCTCAGACTCCAAGTCCAGAAACCCAAGAACCCTGTCCATCTCCCTTCTTCCCAGCTATTGGCTGTAGGCATCTTTAATTACCAATCAGGGTTAACTTGGGGGCAAGGTTCTGTAAGTCTCTTGGGTATGTATGTGCAGACTCTCTCATCCCTAGGGGCAATTGCAGGCCAGTATTTAGCATTATAATACAGGCAAAAGACGAACCTCCACAGACAGGCACTGTTTATGGAAGGGCTCCCTGGCACCCAGGCCCTGAGTTCTCCCTGAAGTGGATTTGAGGTCACTCAGACCATCCCCTGGGGGTTTTTGCTCCGTAGCCTGCAGCAAGATTACCAGAGTTCTGGGTATTGCAGACAGAAAGTTAAAACTCGTTGTCTCATGGGAAAGTAGGGATAAATGCAAAGTGAGAGGAAAGATAACATGGTCATTGATAGGTCTGAAAGGGCAGTATGTGCCGTGTGAACTCACTCATTATCAAAAAAAGGACTCATGGGGGCCGGGAGGTGGCTCCCTTGGTAAAGGGCTTACTGCGCAGGATCCCCAGGACCTGTACGGAAATCTGGGCACAGAGGCGCGTTCCTGTAATCCCAGGGGTAGGAAGGCAGAGGTGGGTGGATTCCCAGGGTTTGCCAAGTTGGTTCCAGGCTAGCCACACTAGCTCAATGTGACATTCTGTCTCCAAAAACAAACAAACAAACAAACAAACAAACAAACAAACAACCGAGGTGGAAAATGAGTGAAGGAGAAAGCCCATGTCCGCCTTCGGTCACTAAATGCACCGATACATATGCACTCAGGAACAAGTAGACACAGCACACAGGCACAAATCCATCAATAAAAAATTGTGGAAACTTTCAAAACCCGATAAGGGTTATTCATAATAAATTCATAACAAATAGGCAGCACTGGGTAGAGGGATGGCTCAGTGGTCAAGAACTGGAGTTCAGTTCCCTACATCCCTGGTCAGTTGTCTCACAGCTGCCTGTGTCTCCCACTCTGTGGGATGTGACGCCCTCTTCTGTGTGTGTGAGGATACCTGCACACACATGCACGTATTCGCACATATATGCATACACTTAAAAATGAATCTTAGAAAGCTATAACAACATTATATTTAGCTACACAGTACTGAAATATTTCCTTGCATGATGGAAAAGGATGTCATTTAGTTCTGCTGTTCAACATGATACTGGAGACATTTATGAGGTGATACACACGAGAAAGAAAGGCATAGGAATTGATAAGGAAGAAATGATAGTAATTGTTTTCTGATAACTGTTACATAGGAAATCTGAAACAACCCGCAGACCAATGAACAAGAAACTATTTTTGCTAGATACAGAGTGTACACAAAAACAAGCATGTTTCTCCATGTGTACATCAAACAATAGGAAACTGAAATTTTTTTAAATATTTTATTTATTTATTATATCTGAGTACACTGTAGCTGTCTTCAGACACAGCAGCAGAAGAGGGCATCAGATCTCATCACAGATGGTTGTGAGCCACCATGTGGTTGCCGGGATTTGAACTCAGGACCTCAGGAAGAGCATTCGGTGCTCTTAACCACTGAGCCATCTCTCCAGTCCCAGGAAACTGAAATTTAAAACAGGTCCAGGCAGCTGTGTACACCTTTAATTTCAGCACTCAGGAGGCAGAGGCAGGCAGATCTCTGTGAGTTTGAGGCCAGCCTGATCTACTGAATGAGTTCCAGGACAGCCAGGGCTACATAGAGAAACTCTGTCTCAGAAAAAAAGAGGAAACTTTTAAAAGGAAATGCATACAAAAATATAAAATTTCAAGTAGTTAGCAATCCCAGCATCCAGGAGGCAGAGGTAGAAGGATTATGAGTTCAGGTCTAGCTTCTACAAAACACCCAAATCAAGCTACAAACGCACCACAACAAAGGCAGTGATTTTGGCAGTGTCGTACAGGTCCAAGGAACTGATCCACACTGGCCTGGTGGTTCCTTTAGAGGGAGGAAAGGGCTCGTAATGGGGAAGGAATGAACTCGATGCCTTTGAGGCACTCACAAGAATTTAGTTCCTGACCTGACTGGCAATCCGCAGCTATTTGCTTTTCTATAACTCATTATGTGTGTATTTGTCTTCACTCACTCTCTGTATGCGCATGTTTGCTGAACCATAAAACACACATTTATTGTAAACACAGCAAAGCATGACTGTCACCTGGAGGTACAGATGATGGCCGGATTGAGGTGGTGTGGGAGAGAGGGGTTTTCTTCACAAGATTCCCCCTCAGGGCCCACATATACTTTAAATCCCTTCCCCGCACCCTGTCTCCCTCAGCCACTTTAAACTGGAGGGACCATAAATGCTGAGCTAAAGTCCACAGAAAGCAGCACTCTCAAAAGAAAGCTTCCTCTCTCCTCTCCTCTCCTCCTCTCCTCTCCTCTCCTCTCCTCTCCCTCCTCCCCTCTTCTCCTCTCCTCTCTCCCTTCCCCTTCCTCCCCTCCCCTCTCCTCTCCTCTTTTCTTTTCGGAGTTGGGATCAAACCCAAGGCCCTAGTTTTTTGATATTCCTGCCATCACACCTCTCCCAAACTTCCAGCTTGTCTTTCCATTCAACAGAGACGCAAACTCTGTCCAGCATAGTCTGTAGCCTAAACTGGAGCGATTTCTGTCTCCTGACCTTGCTCTCATCCCCCTCCCCCCAACCCCTAATCCGGTTCATCATCACCTACAGTTGATACAAAGCACTCACCGTTCTGCAGTTGCACTGTTAACACCTCTTGACTCTGCTGTTGCATGAGGTAGTTCAGTGTAATGGGAGGTCGATGTAAATTATGTGAGTTCCAAAGAGAGCAGGAGAAAGACTGGGGAGAGCAGCCGTCAGACATTTATTCACCCACGCTGACCACCAGTGATTGGGGTCAGCTTGCCCTGCTTCACAAGTACTGCTCAGATTGCAGCCTCATACACAAAAATGATTCTTGTTTCAAATTCCTGAGTTGTGGAATGGTCTGTCATGTGTCAGCAGGTAACTGATACAACCTCTAAAATATGGGCTTTGAATCTATTTCACTTGCTGCTGGATGACAGGAATGTTTGAATGGGGTTATAGTAATAACTTTGTGTGTAAGCTTTTATTTTTTTTTTTTTTTTAGAAAAAGCAGAGTCTCAGGTAGCCCAGGGTGGCTTTGGACTCACTTTATAGACAAGGAGGACCTTCAATTACAGAAAATCTTACCCCTATCTCCAAATGCTGGGATTACAGATATGGGCCATAACTCCTAGATACAGATTGTATTTTATAAAGATTCTGGTTGGTATCACTGTGCAGAGGGACTTGAATACTAGAGATAGAAGAGGGCTAAAGAATATTCAAAAAGAGGCCAGAGGAGAGCTTTGTCACAAAACCAACCAGCATCTGCCCCATACCCTCAAGGCAAATGGAGTAGTTCCATCCTATTGGCCAGAAATTAGTTCAGGAATGGACATGTGTTGGGGTGAATTATGGTCCTTTCAGTTTTAAGTGGAAACCCTAGCCTGCTGTCTCAGAATGTGAGCATATTTAGATAAAGTTTTTTTTTTAAATAAGGTGACTAAAATTAAGAAACTAAGATGGGCCTTGGTCCAGTATTCCTGATATCTTTGCGTGCATAAATAAACTTTTCATATATATATGCATATATATATTATGCTATTGGTTTATTTATTCTATGTGTGAGGATGTGCACATATGGGTGTATGTCTTTAAGTGTTCGTGTGCCATGGCGTGCACCTGTGAAAATCAGAGGACAACTCGTGTGGATCAGTTCTCTGTCTCTAACACAGGGATCGTAGGAATTGACCTCGGGTTGTCAAGCTTGGTGGCAAGTGTCTTTCTATGCTAAGCTGTCTTGCTGGCTCTTGGCTGGTATGTTTTATAGAAGAGGAGGTTGGAGCACAAGAGGACATACTGGGGATAGATGTACACAGAGACGAGACCATGAGGAAACCCAGTAAGAAGGTGGCAGAGAGGTCTCAGGGTGGTGAAGGCTTACTGGCTGGCACATTTATCTTGGACTCCAGTTCTCCAGAACTTAGGTAAATGGACCCATCACTTTAGGCCACTTAGTCCGACAGTTCCCCGAGAAGCACCATTGCAGTAGTGGAGTATGTGTCTCATTTCTGGCCAATGAGGAGAGGCAAGCTGGAGGTCTCTGGGTTAAGAGCCACAGGAAGAAATGAGCCATTCTCCATTGTCTTGCAGTAATGCCTGGAGCAGCAAAAGCCAGCCATTTTGGATTCAGTGAAAGGATAAAGTCAGGGTAGAGACTAAATGAGCCCATACACTCAAAGGGGTGGACGAGCTGCTACATCAAGTAAACCTGGGCCTTCTCTCTTTCTAGAATTATTTCATCAGATGATAGATTCACTTTTCTTTCCTTTTGTCTCAGCCAGTTTTAGATAAAATTTCTATTAGTCACAGCTTAAAAAAAAGTCCATATCTGAACAAAACCACAGTCAAGGACAGTGGGGTTTGGATGAGGTGGTTTGAAGAACAGATGCAAAAGGACACAGAGAGGGGTTGGGGATTTAGCTCAGCGGTAGAGCGCTTGCCTAGCGAGCGCAAGGCCCTGGGTTCGGTCCCCAGCTCCGAAAAAAAAAAAAAAAAGGACACAGAGACTCATGGGCTGCTGTTGGTCATGAAAGGTGATATCCTTCTAATAGTCTAGATGTTTAGAGTCTCTTAGGTCTAATTAGTTGTAGTTTGTTCTAGGATTTATGCACCAGTAAGAATGTATAGTACTAAATATGTCAAATATCACAAAATATATCTAGGAATCAATAAAAAAGTACAAAAAGAAGTCTGTATTTTCTTTGTGTGTGTATACAATCTTTTATATATAATTTATTTATGTGACTACACTGTCTCTGTCCTCAGACACACCAGAAGAGGGCATCAGATCTCTTTACAGATGGTTGTGAGCCACCATGTGGTTGCTGGGAATTGAACTCAGGACCTCTGGAAGAGCAGTCAGCGCTCCTAACCCCTGAGCCACTTCTCCAGCCCACAATTATTATTATTATTATTATTATTATTATTATTATTATTATTATTATTATTATTATTATCTTTAGAAACAAGGTCTCGTGTATCCCAGACTGGCCTCAAACTTTCTACAACGCTGAAGATGATACTGAATCTCTTCCTCTCACTTCATCTTTTCTTTCACTCAACAGATTTTTCTCTGAGGGAGTAGAGCTTAATTCTCTGGGGCTGGCAAAAAACTGTCTGGGACCAGAGAAAAGGGTGAGGGAACACACACACACACACACACACACACACACACACACAGTGGATGAAGTGAGGTTCTACAAGCTCCAACAACTGTATTTCTCCTCTCATAGCTTATATATCCCAGAAATATCTTTCAAGCAGTAAAAAAAAATTACAATGACTGCACTCCTCATTTTCCCTACCTGTTGAAGCTGGCCTTCATAGCCTACCCTGGCTCAAACTAACATATGCTTACATTACCATGCGTAAAAAATCGTGTTCTCTAATACCTTTACATGATTAAATGTTTTATGTAATATAGGTAAAAGACAAATAATTCCCAAGACCCATCTATAATCATATTTAAGAAACGTGTTATAGATTAACAACGTATAAGCAAGCAAGATTTTTTTTTTCTCATCCAGTTTCTCTTACTGGCAGGCTGCAATTTGCAGTTACAATTAGGGACCAATCATTTTATTATTTATCTTAGAAAACAATCATAAAAAATCTTAAGAGAATTGCAAATCTTATATATCGCAAATTTTATATATATAAAAATTAGACCTTTCTATTTTAAGCCTAAGAGTGCACATCCACTCACCAACATTTTTTTTTAAATCATATCAGGAAGCTGAGGGCAAGAATGGGTGCAAGAAATTAACCATCACCCTGATCATCAACCCAGCCTTGGCAAGCAAGGCAGGGCAGCCGGTAGTAGTTGGGCTTCCATTGTTCTCATTCCCTCAAAAAACAAAAACAAAAACAAAAACAAAAAAAACCCCTCCCTCGGTCAGTTATTGAGAGTGTGTCTTTCTGAACTTTAAATTGTTCCCCAAGATTTTCTATGTCAAGGCCACTGACAAAAACACCTTAATTAATTAATTAATTAGCTTTATTAACCATCTGCATCTCTAAATTCTTGCTAAGGGTAGTGGTTGAATCATTAATCTGCTCCAGCTGCAATGCTCAAAGATTGATCACTAGTCTTGTGTCAACGACACTGTCCAGTGAGGGGCTAGAAAGCCCCTTAAAGTTTTCATACAACCCATACATTAAAAGGTTCATGGTGGCTGCAAGGGCCACGAGGAGAGCAAAACTCCTCAAAAGCATGAAGTCCTCAGGATAAGTAGTCCTCGGGGCTCTGCCTCTCCAAGGCACACCCATTGTGATTGTGCTAACAGGCAGGCTGAATCCCGTGAGTTCTACAGCCTTTTTGCTGTTCCTCTTGCATGACCCCCAGTCAGTGGGTTACGGGAAACCTAGTCGCCACCGCCACTGCCACCGCCACCGCCACTGCCACCAATACCAATACTACTTGTAATAATTTCCTTTTCTTATGAATGATGATTATGGTAGATGTTAGGATTTAAAAAAAAGAAATATATACTTTATAGGAAAGATACAAACTGAAAATCAAGTCCAACATCACGTCTTGGAATATGGAACAATCCAAGTAGAGCTCACTGAATATTTGTCTTCTAGAGCTCACTAATTTCAGAATTACCCTGTAATAAAACAGATGTTCTATCTACACAGGGCATTTTGCCAGAAGGAAAGCTTGCGCCTCACTGGGTTTTCCCTATAAAAGGACCAAAGTCTCACACATGCTTGAGCCTCAGCAAAGAAAGGTTCCTGTCAATAGCCGGCTAGCAACTCTCAGCTCCTGTCAGGTACAGAGGGAAGGTGACTGCTGTTTGCGGAATAGGGGGGGGGGGAAGAATTTTTGGCTCAGGTCACAGTTTAAGCCAGAAGGTGCTGAGTTTAAAACCGGAAAGGGGCCTTTGAGTATTTGAAGGACTAGGTAGGAGCCGAGACAGGGATAAGGGGAAAAGAAGATCAGGATAGAGAGTGACCTTCATCTTGCTTTTCTCTAGACGACCATGACCCAACTCGGCTTTCTGCTGTTTCTCATCGTTGCCACCAGAGGGGGCAGTGCGGGTGAGTCTCGCTACAGGATCTGGGGGGTCTCTGAGGGCCAGAGATCATGCTCCCTCCCAATAGGATTCCTCTGTGTAGCTCTGCCTGTTCTGGAACTCACTGTGTGGACCAGGCTGGCCTCAAACTCAGAGATCTGCCTGCCTCGGCCTCCTGCATGCTGGGATTAAAGACATGCACCATTGAAGATCGCCTGATAATGCCTTTTGAAAAAATATTTTTTGAAATTAAAAATTAAAATTAAAGTAATTGTGTTATTTTCCCACTCATCCATTTTCCTCTTCCCTTCCAGCCCTTCTCAACTATGCCCCGCCCCTACTCTCTACCAAAATAAATGCCTTTTTTCCTTAATTGTGGATATATAATTTATATTCCTGAACATATAAAGACGTCCGTCCCCATTGAGATGATGCCTTTGAGGTGTAGGCTGGGTGCTTATTGCCTCTTGAAGAAATTAGCCTGTGGCGGTGAGCTTCTGAGACAGGTCCTGGTCCAGACTGTCTGTCTGTCTGTGGTGCTAGGGACACGGTTCTTGCAGACAAGGAGAGACTGGGTGTTGCATAACGGCGAACCTCTGCGTTTTCCCTAGCTAAAGAGGACCTGGAAACCAACAAAGGGACCCATTCTTTCTTTGACTCTCTGTCCAGAAGCTGCAAGGAAATCAAGGAGGAGAACACAGGGGCTCAAGGTGAGTGACGGGACATTTGAAACGTACGCTGTCATCCTAGCGCTTGGGAGCTGAAAGCAGAGGATTGTAAGCTCCAGGACAGCCTGGGGGAGACCCTGAATCAAAAACACAAACAAAAAACCCAGTTAGGAAATCAGGCTTTTGTCCTCTGGGACAGTCTTTGTATGTATGTATGTATGTATGTATGTATGTATGTATGTATGTATGTATGTATGTATCCATCCATCCATCCATCCATCCATCCATCCATCCATCCATCCTAGTACACAGTGTTCGGCACCTATGCCTGCAGGCCAGAAGAGGGAACCAGATCCCATTACAGATGGTTGCGATCCACCACGTGGTTGCAGGAATTGAACTCAGGACCTCTGGAAGAGCAGCCAGTGCCCTTAACCTCTGAACCATCTCTCCAGCCCAAGGCTTTATTATTACTTTTTGCCTTTTTTTTTTTTAAAGATTTATTTATTTATTTTATGTACAGCATTCTGCCTGCATATGTGACTGCAGGCCAGAAGAGGGCACCAGATCTCATTACAGATGGTTGTGAGCCACCATGTGGTTGCTGGGAATTGAACTCATGATCTCTGGAAGAGCAGTCAGTGCTCTTAACCACTGAGCCATCTCTCCAGCCCGCCTTTATTTTTTAATATAGAAAATATGATAAAATATACATAGTGGGTGAAAATCGCCACCTAATCACTTACAATGGTTTCCGGAGCAGCCTTCACAATGGTACTGATCCCCACTACCCATCTCCAGAACGTTAGATGGTGACTCCATAGCCACCAAGCAGTGCCTTTCTGTAGTCCCTGGAACTGCTGTTCTGTTTCCTATGTCTATGAATCTGTTCATTCTTGCTACCTCATATGAGTAGTGTGCTCCATGGCTCATACACTTAACTTATGTAAATTATTATTATTATTATTATTATTATTATTATTATTATTATTATTATTATTGTTATTGTTATTTACGTGTCTGTGGATGGGAAGGTGTCCGTGTGTGCATAGGTACCTACAGAGTCCTGAAGAGGTCATCTAGTCATCTGGAGCTGGAGGAACAGGCACTTGTGTGAATGCTGGGAACCCAACTCAAGTCCTGTGCTAGAGCAGTACTTGCTCCTAACCACTGACCATTTCTCCAGTCCACCTCATTCTTTTTGATCTATTGGATATATGGGGATGGACGCAGGACTTACTGTGTATCATATACAGCACAGTATGTTGCTTATTACTTTTTAAATTTTCATTTATTTATTTTAGATTTATTTATTATATAGAAGTACACTGTAGCTGTCTTCAGACACACCAGAAGAGGGCATCAGACCTCATTACAGATGGTTGTGAGCCACCATGTGGTTGCTGGGAATTGAATTCAGGACCTCTGGAAGAAAAGTGCTCTTAACCACTGAGCCACCTCTCCAGCCCTCCCCTTCTCCTTTTTTTTTAATAGAGAGAAATCCTTAGGTTGTTTCTGTTTTTCAGGTCTTGTTCAGAGCTGTAACGAGCATGAATGTTCCTGTTCCCAGTTCTTTGTCTATACTGAGCGGAGTTGCTAAGTCCTTTGTGATACTATGTTTAACTTGAGGAGAAATATCACTGTCAGTTTGGGTAATCCTGTGTTCTGCCTTACTCACTGAAAGTTGGCTTTCTGAACTCAGGTGGATCTCAGTATCCCCAGGGACACATGGGATAGGACACTCAGGGTGGGAGGCATTAGCCATGTTTGTAGTTCCTAGAGACATTTTGCTTCTGGAACTGTGATGGCCAAGGAGTCTGCATACAGGATGACTGTGGGACTGGTTTTCTCCACAGATGGCCTCTATTTCCTGCGCACGGAGAATGGTGTCATCTACCAGACCTTCTGTGACATGACCACTGCAGGTGGTGGCTGGACCCTGGTGGCTAGCGTGCATGAGAACAACATGCGTGGGAAGTGCACAGTGGGCGATCGGTGGTCCAGTCAGCAAGGCAACAGAGCAGATTACCCAGAGGGGGATGGCAATTGGGCCAACTACAACACCTTTGGGTCTGCAGAGGGTGCCACAAGTGATGACTACAAGGTTGGTGCACTCTGTGGTATGCGCTGGCAAAGTGTGAGGATGTGGGTGTGACTCAAACACGCCAGGGAGAGGGCTGGAAGGTTGCACCTTGACACCAGGGCTGAAGAAGTGAAAAATGCTGATCCTGGATCCCAAACTCACCCACCTAGGCTCATAGGTGAGTAGGTGGTGGCAGGGGGAACATTATTATCCTTGGAACTGGGGGTATCTGAGCATGGCTGGAGCCCAGAGAGATCAGCTCTGCTGAGCGCTGTGCACGTGGGTCTTTTGCTCAGTGAAGTCTCCTGCTCTGGTCAGGCTCAGTGTTGGGTGCTTTCCAGAACCCTGGCTACTTCGACATCCAGGCTGAGAACCTGGGCATCTGGCACGTGCCCAACAACAGCCCCCTGCACAACTGGAGGAACAGCTCCCTGCTGAGGTACCGCACCTTCACTGGCTTCCTGCAGCATCTGGGCCATAATCTGTTTGGCCTCTACCAGGTACTCAAGACTCCTGGCTGAGGCTCCTTCTCACGGGTGTGGAGAGAGGCGGGTGTTTGAGGTTGGGTGGGAACCATCATTCTACAGGCTTTGTGTTCCATGTTTCCCTAACTCTAAAGAATAATGTGGTTTTCTTAGGATGTTTGAGCCAAGGAAGGCAAGGGTTAGGGATATGTAGAAAGCTGAGGAGAGGAGAGGAGAGAAGTAGGTAGGGGGAGAGAAGAGAAGGGAAGAAGGGAAGGGAAGGGAAGGGAAGGGAAGGGAAGGGAAGGGAAGGGAAGGGAAGGAAGGGAAGAGAAGAGAAGAGAGAGGCAGCGACAGAGATAGAGACAAAGACAAAGACAAAGACAGACAAAGACAAAAGAAAGCATTATTTCTTGTGTGACTGGTTTGGAAACAATCTCAGTTACTGTACCAGTGCTCCTCCATGTAGGGCAGCATTCATAGGAGTTCCGATGCCATAGTCCTTACCCAGTAACTTCTTTTGTTCCTTGTAGAAGTACCCGGTGAAATATGGAGAAGGAAAGTGTTGGACTGACAATGGCCCAGCGTTACCTGTGGTCTATGACTTTGGTGATGCTCAGAAGACAGCTTCTTATTATTCCCCCTATGGCCAGAGTGAGTCTCTAATGCTCTTCTGAACTCTCGGTCGGACAGACGATCAATTCATTTGCCAACCGTCGAAGCAGCCTGCTCTTCCTCTATGTTTGTGTTTTGTTTTACTTCATTTGCATGAGTACCCTTGAGTTCTGAACTATTACTAACCAGGATACTGGAGCACTGAAGGTTCAGGAACTTGGCTGAGAGCACAGGGGATAAGCAGGAGAATTGGCATGGAGTTTGATTTCTGTTGTGAGAGGTGACTATTGTGTTGTTTGATATAAATCCAAAGGTGGCACATACCCTTCGTAGAGGTTGAGCCTATGTTGTGTAATTTCAAGCTCTTATTATTCGTGGTTGGCATATAAAAGTTTAAAATGAACAAGAAGAGTGTGGCAGTACAAGAGTCAGTGTACTGGCTAACTGTCCCTCAGAGGTCAGTGTCATCTGTGTTACTCTTCATAGAAGCCTTCAGCAGATTGGGGTCTTTTGAAGACTAACTCCTGGACTCTGGGGTTTGGAAAAGGCTCCTCCTGGTTACATTTGTAGGTGGGATGCTTCAGCCATGGGTCATGGTAGGGTCATACTCCACCAGTCAGTCAGTCAGTCAGTCTGCCTTTCTGTCTTTTTTTCCTTCTTCCCTCTCTTCTCCCTCCTTTACTCCCTTCTTTCTTTCTTTTTCGTTTTTGAGACAGGCTTTCTCTGTGTAGCTTTTGTTGTCCTGGAACTCACTCTGTATTTTAGGTTGGCCTTGAACTCAGAGATCAGCCTGCTTCTGCCTTCTAAGTGCTGAGACTAAAGGCATGCCCCACCACCCAACTGCCATCAGTGTTTCTAATGTGTTGAAGTAGAACCTGTGCCTTGCGTTTACAATTTCTGGGTTGACTTTAAGACAACTGTTTCTAGACCCTTCCTTGAATGCTTTCTACCTTTTCTTTTCAGGGGAATTCACTGCAGGATTTGTTCAGTTCAGAGTGTATAATAATGAGAGAGCGGCCAGTGCCTTGTGTGCTGGCGTGAGGGTCACTGGATGCAATTCTGAAGCTGTGAGTCTTTTTAAAAATACTATTTATTTTATTATATTAAATTATGTATACACCTGTGTCTTCTGTGTAGGTATACGCATGTGTGTACATGTACCCTTGGAAGCCAGAAGGTGTCAGATTCCCTGGAAATGCAGTTACATGTGATTGCGACATGCCTGACATAGGTGCTTGAGGAAACAGCACTGAGATCCTCTGCAAGAGCAGCAAGTGTTCTGTACTGTTGAGCCATTTCTCACGGGTCTTATTAGGGACCAAAGGGGTCTGTGAGTAAGACTGAGTTTTTCAGTGTCTGTTGAGCATGGGAGACTGTCACAGTAGTGTGAGCATGTAAGTGAGAGTATGATCTTTCTAGGTCTCAGGGATCAGAACTTCTGTGTAGAAACAAATATCCTATCTTGTAGAAGACCAGAGTCAATGTTAGGAACGTCTAATGCACTGTGGGTGTTAACTTAGATTTTATGATAAAACACCCGCTATATAGACCTACGATGACACTTGTGTTAAGAAGACCTGTAGAAGCCTTTCGGGGCTTAAGGTCAATACAGAGATTGTCAATGCCTTTGGGGTTAGAGAGATGACAGGTGTTGTCACTTTCCACCCAGGGTTTAGCCTTAGCTTTCAAAGTGTAATATATCCTCTCCAGGGCTTTACAGATACTCATTGTGTTGAGAAGTGACTAGAAGAGTTTAGACATCTGGTAGACCTCACTCATGCTATTCTCCTCCCTACTACAGGCACTTTCTCTGGTTAGAGATCAGAATGTATATTGATTGTGAGGTCAGGTACACTTAGCTCCCCTGCAGCTACCTGACATTCTCCTAAGTCTGGGATCATTAGATTCTTGCTGTTTATTTATTTTTCTAGTTTGTGGCAAAAAGCAGAATGAGGAGGGAATCTTTGTGTAGTCAACAGTGGGAATTAACAAGAAAACCAGATTCTCTTGGAACTCAGATCTCCTCAAACTAACAGTCTGAGAAAAGTGTCCTCAACTCCTGACAGGTGGCCCTGTTTCATGGTTTCATTCTTTGGTCATCAGAATATCGATTCTCCAGAAAGGATGTGGAACCTTTGCTGACTAGGAGGCCCTTGATTGTGATGGAGGGTGATGAGTACGCAGATAATGAAAGGGAAGGTCTCTGGGAAATCCTGGATCCTATTCACCTTTCAGTCATGTTGAAGAATATGAAATGTCATACACATAGGTGTTAGTGTGTATTGTCTTATTATTCAGCATAGTCTGCTTTGAGCACTCAGACTGTAACAGTACAGGAGACATGAAACACCATGTTTGTACCTTGCTAGCACTTAGGAGTTTAGACATTCATACAGATGTATAACTGTTTTATGACATATTTTAACTATAATAGAAATAAAATCTAAGGAGCTTGGGTATGGCTTGAGTGATAGGACATTTGCCTAGTGTGCAGGTTTTGGTTTTTAGTGACATAAAGCGAAAGAAAGCAAAACACAAAACAAAACAATATTTCTAGGGCCCACAATGAGCACTGGAAATGGCAGAGTACTCTGACTGCAGGCGAGGATTTTTGGTTTTGAGACAGGTCTCATATATCTCAGGTTAGTCCTCAACTACATGGTGAGTTGAGGGCTAACCTTGAGCTTCTTATCCTCCTGCCTTTACCTTCCCAGTTGTAGGATTAAAGGTATGTGACACCACACCCAGTTTATAGGAAAGGTAAGTTTTGAGTTGAGTCTTGGGAGATGGACAGAAGCTTATGATGCAGAGCCAATTTAGGGTGAGTGAATAGTGTGTTTAAGTTTACCAGTGTTTCTAGCGTGTGGTATTAAGGGAAAGCAAGCTGTGTTTCAGCTTTGGTGTATGGGATGGATGTAGGGTAGAGGCAAGAGCTGATTTAGGAAGTGTTAACAGGAACTAGAGCAGGGAGAGACTTTTACATTACCCTAGTGAGTTTGTACTGTATATGTAAATGACGGGGGCATTTTAAAGGGAAGACTGGCTTGATTATCTGTGTGTTACAAAGATGACACAGTACGATAGATTTCAGTGGGGGGAGAGACTAAGCACAAAGAGAGATGGTTTTCATGGTCCAAATGAAATCATAAAGTAGGGCAGTATCCACATATGGGGCTAATGAACACCAATGATTTAAAATTTATGACCAGATGAGTACACTGCATGGGAAGAGTGTCTAGGATAACCTTATGGTTTTCACTTGGGGGAGTGAATACCATTTTAAAATTTTTATTAAAGTTTGCTTAACCGATAACACAAAAGTTATGTGTTAATAGGATACATTGTGATGGCTCAATACAGGGATAGATCACACAATGTTTAAATCATCCTGCATCCTCAAAAAATATGCATTTCCTTATGATGAAAACATTCTATTTTCCTCTTATACTAGTAATTTTATGAGGGACATTTCTGCCCCACTCTATCCGATTTAGCTCCTATGTTATTAACAAGCTGCTGACATTACACTGGGCAGTTTCTGAACTATTTTAACTCTACTAGGCTATCAATAACCAGATAAATGCCTCAGTACTTTCCAACTGAGTCTTGCTCTGTTCCATGTGTGTCCTCAGGGCTAGCTTCCATTAGCCATGAGTTTATGATCCATCCTGCATCATGGTGACCTTCTTTTTCCCTTCTCCCTTGTCTTTCCTCTTATGGTCCCTACCTGAGATCCATTCACTCCATCTGAGGTTCTGACTTCCTCTCTCCCCTGCCCAGTCAGAGACTCTACCTTTCTATTTACCAATCAGAGATAATTGAGGAACATTTTTTGCAGCACATTGGTTAATACAATGCCCATATCCAGACTGCAACCTGATCTTGGGGCATAGAGCTCAGCATATGGTCTAATCACAGTGCACTAGACCAACCCCAACATCCTCTAACTTTTGAATGTTGAAACTACTATCATTATTATCACAATCATTCTTCTCTGAAATAGCACACTAGTATTTCCTGTTTCTATTTAACTGGAATCAATTTCTTTACTTCCCTTATTTTTATGATAATGTCAGCAAGTCCAAAGCCACTGAATACCATTTATTAAGTTACAATTTCTGAAAGAAGTTAGGTTTGGAGTCAAGGAGGGATTTACACACATACTGTGCATGATGGGCCAATGATGGATTGTTTATATGACAGTGGTTCCATGTGGTAGTATTGCTGTTTGAGCACACCCTATGATGTGTCCAGAAACTGTGGCAGAACAGCCAAAGAATTTCTCACAATAAATCCCCATTGCTAAGTGGCACATGGCTGTAACTCTGTAACTAACTCTGCCCCTCCCCCCCCCATGTGAAGTGTGAAATGTTGGTATAACAATTTGAGTGGCAGATGAATTTAAGATCTTTAGCCCAAGAAACATCAGGGCTGGAGACAAACAGTTTGAGGCATTGGTGAATATTTGGTTAATTAAAGGCAGAGGGGTGGCACAAAGTAGGGAGTTATAAATGTGTTCCCTCTGGGAAGTAGCACTTAAGGAATTCATGAAGGAAAAGTCTAACCAGGGAACCTGAGAATGGAGATTCAGAGGAGTTGAAGGAAAAGTAGGAAGAGACAGTCATGCCACTAAAGCTACTGGAAGGGCCTTTATAGATCAAATAGATCAAGGCTGCCAGTGGAGAGGCTGGTGAGGGACACAGAGTCCACTGAATTTGGCTATTAACGTGTCTCTAGATTCATTAGGTACATTAGTCAGTCTTTTGTCTCTGTGATAAATACCCAAGAAAAACACCTTAAAAGGTTTTATTTAGTTTCTTAGGTTTTAGGCTATGGTCAATTGACTCCATTGTTGTTAGATCCATGGTGAGACAGAACCATCCTACAGGAAGGGCATATCAAAAGTGTGGCTTACTGAGAAGTGACTAGGAAAGTGAGAGGTGGCATGAAAGGCCAGGGAAAACCATCTCCAAACACATGTTCCTCTGTGGCTGAGGAGATAGATGGCTTACCGGATAAAAGTCCTTGGGGTGCAAGTTTGGTGACCTGAGTTCATATCTATCTCTAGAACCCATAGGCCATCTGCACACAGTTGTGGAAGTTTCTATAATCCCCGCGTTCCCTAGAGAGGAATGGGCGACAGACAGGAGCTTCCCCCAGAAGCTGGTAGGTCAGCTTCACACAGTGGTGAGGAGAACCAACTTATACAAGGTGGAAAGGCAAGGCCCGAGATCTGAAGACTGCCCTCAAACGCCTGCATTTGTGTCACGTGGGTGTGCGTGTTCACCCCAAACCACTTCCTTTCCCAGTGACCTATTTCCTCTAACCAGACCCCAACTTCCACAGCTCCCAATAGTCAATTCAGAATCATGAGCACCCCAATGACTAAGCTATTGCCGATGTAGGTAGGGTCCTCTCATTGAATCCCTTCCCCTGCGTCTGAATCTTACTTTCATCGGGATCTGGTCTTCAGTGCACATGCCTTTTGGGAAGGCGCTTCATATCCGAATCGTCTCACCAGCTGACCTCCCCTGGCTTCTCCTGTGTTTTCCAGCACTGCATCGGCGGAGGAGGATTCTTTCCAGAAGGTAACCCCTTGCAGTGTGGAGACTTCGGGGCGTTTGATTGGAACGGATACGGAACTCACACTGGGTACAGCAGTAGCCGGGAGATAACTGAAGCAGCCGTGCTTCTGTTCTATCGCTGAGAACTCTGTGGGGTGGACCCAGACTTCTCCAATCTGTAGGCTCCCAGGCATGGAGAAACACTGACCTAGTAACTAGAATGCTAATGACCAGAAAAGCGGAATAAATCATGTTCATTGAAAACTTGGTGTCTTCATGAATTCTTTCTGTGCAGGGGTAGGAGATTTCAAAAGAGTTTCTGGTTCCCCTTGACGGCTGTTCTTGGAACATCAGGGCTGGGAATCCTGATACATTGCTAGAAAACACACGAGGAGTCAGGAAGTGCCTTCCCAGAAGGTGTGTGTACTGAAGACCAGGTCCCAGTGAAAATAATATGCAGAGGCAGGAGAAGGGATACAATAAGGGGATCCTGCCTACATAATCAGTTGATTAATCACTGGTGTGTTCATGAGTTTGAACTGACTTTTGGGAGGTGGTAGAGCTGTGGAAGTTGGGGTCTGGTTAGAGGAAACTGATCACTGAAGGAGTGAGTAGCTCGCTTTTGAAGGGCACCTTGTCTTGGCCTTTCCTGGTCTTTCTTGGCTTCCTTGCCACTGTGAAGTGAACTATAGTGCTTTGATAGGTCTTTCCTGTACATTTCTGCCTCACTCTGGATTTAAAAGCAATGGAGATAAATGGCCAGGGGTTGAAATCTTGGAAGCCATCAATCTAAAGAAGTCCTTTGTCTTAGTCAGGATTACTATGATGAAACACTATGGCCAAAGCAGCTTGAGGAGAAAGGGTTTATTTGGTTTGTACTTTCACATCACTATTGCAAGACAGGCACTAGGCAAGAACTGCTTCAGTTCATCTACAGACAAAAATACTGTCCAGGGGTTGGGGATTTAGCTCAGTGGTAGAGCACTTGCCTAGCAAGCACAAGGCCCTGGGTTCGGTCCCCAGCTCTGAAAAAAAGAAAAGAAAAAAAAATACTGTCCAAAAAAATAAAGGACACACTATGCAGAATAGTCGATCAATAACTCTGCCAAGACAGGGTAAGCAGTTCTTCAAAATTCCGCTTTACAAGAGTCCGTCAGATGATCCTGAGCCAAAAGGTCAAAGACTGATGCTCCAATGTTTTAAGGAATGAGGACTGCCCAGGTAGTCAGACATCTCTACAAATTGGTTAAGTTTTGGAAGCTATGTTTTGTGCTTCCTATATTTTCAGGTAATCTTTAAGTCATTCTCGGATTTCTGATGAGGCTGAAGACTAGTTATAGTGTCATAGTCAACTCAAGTTGTTTAACATTGAGAGAGATGATATAGATTTGAGAAGATGGTTTGCAGATGGTAATACAAGCTAAAACCGGAACATAATTCAGGTATAAAATTATAAGCTCTTTCAATTAGGATAGATTAGAGTGCTTTATCTAAGTTGACAAATATGATGAAGTGAGTGTTAAGTGCATTTTGTGGTAAAAAAGAAAAAGGCGTGCTTCGCAACTGGTTCCTGTGGTTCCTGCATATGGCCTACCTACCACTCTGCACTTTCTCCCCTATGCACTGCTGGGCATTCTTTCTCTCCCAGGCTCCCTCTGACCCGGGCAGTCTGCAAGGGGTTCACTCACAATTCCTTTGGTGGGTTGCCACCACACCAGGCATACACATCCCACTTCTGTGGTGGGCCCAGCACATCCCACCACCACACACTATCTTGAACTCAATTAAGTAGCCCATGAAAGAACACACCACACAATAACCTCTGACTCAACTGATAAGATATAATTTGCCCATCTAGACAGCACAAAACCCTATACACACCCATCCCTTAAAAATATTCATAACCAAAGGGGTTGGGGATTTGGCTCAGTGGTAGAGCGCTTGCCTAGGAAGCACAAGGTCCTGGGTTCGGTCCCCAGTCCCGAAAAAAAAGAAAAAAGGAAAAAGGAAAAAAATTCATAACCTGTATCTATGTGCAGAGAGAATCTTAACATCTGTCACCATGTTCTCCCAGCTCCTCCTCCTTGCTCCAGCCCCCTCTCTGCTTCTCCCTCCCTTCTAAAACCTCTGTTCCCACCTCCCTTCCTTCTCGTCCAATGACAGACCTCGTTTTATCTTGTCTGCCTTCACCTGCACAATCACATCAACCTACAAGTGTATTTTATACTTTATAATTTACATAATTGTAATGGTTATGCTGAATTTGTAACTGAAAGAAAAGAGTCTTTTAATTGGACAAAAAGGGGGAAATGTTGTGGCGTTGCCCCTGGTGCTGTGTGTATTCTGATGTTAATTCTGCTTCCTCAAGATGGGCTGCCCCCACAAGGAGTGGATCATGTACTCAGGAGACTTCATGTGAACCTTCTTCCCATGTTACCTGGTCAAATAAGAGCTAGAGCCTGTGACTGGGCAGTGGAAGAGAAAGGTGGGACTAGAGGTTTTAGAGAGTGGGGGAGAGTAGGGAATGAGAGGAAGAAAGGAGAAGGAAGAAGAAGAGTTAGAAGGAAGATGGAGCAGAACCACGTGGCCTGGAGAAGTTGCAAGTAGCAAGGGATCTCATAGCTGGGGAATGGCGTAGCATAGTGAATAGTGAATAGTGAATAGTGAATAGTGAATGAATAGTGAATAGTGAATAGTGAATAGTGGATAGTGGATAGTGAATAGTGAATAGTGGATAGTGGATAGTGAATAGTGAATAGTGGATAGTGGATAGTGGATAATGGATAGTGGATAGTGAATAGTGGATAGTGAATAGTGAATAGTGGATAGTGGATAGTGAATAGTGGATAGTGAATAGTGGATAGTGGATAGTGAATAGTGGATAGTGTGGATAGTGGATAGTGAATAGTGGATAGTGGATAGTGGATAGTGAATAGTGGATAGTGAATATAGTGATAGTGAATAGTGAATAGTGAGATAGTGGATAGTGAATAGTGAATAGTGGATAGTGAATAGTGAATAGTGGATAGTGGATAGTGAATAGTGGATAGTGAGTGAATAGTGGATAGTGAATAGTGAAGTGAATAGTGAATAGTGAATAGCGAATAGCGGATAGTGAATAGCGAATAGTGGTGAATCTGCCCAATCTAGGCATGCAGCTCATAACTATTATAACTGAGTTTTGCATTTTTACATGACTTTATTGGGGTTAGAGATTTACTGCAACACAGTATTTCCTAAACTCTTTCATACAACTGCTATCTCTTGGTATCACTTGTGAGCAATATGTGTACTGTACACATTTGTTGACCATATTTTAGTTTTAGCTTTTTTCAGCTGCTCTGACATCACAGATAGAACATAGAAATTATGTTTCTGAGGTCATCTTCCTAAGGCATTCTCTGATTGGCTTTATAAAAATATGATGGCCAATTAGCTGGGCAGGAAATGAAAGGCTAGACTTCCTGGGAGGGAAAAAGGAACTCTGGGAAGAAGAAAGAGTTTTCACCAGGAGAGATGAGAGAAGATGGACATGACTACAGGCCTGAAAACTGTAGCTAGCCACATGGCTGGGTGTGGCTAGATGATCAGGTTAACTTAGATAAGCCAGTTGAGCGTCTGCCCAGCTAAGGCCTAAGCTCTGAAATATTAAAATGTCTCTGTGTGTTTATTCGGAGAACTAGGTAGTTAAGAAACAGCAGTGAGGGCTGGAGAAATGGCTCAGTAGTTAAGAGCACTGACTGCTCTTCCAGAGGTCCTGAGTTCAATCCCAGCAACCATATGATGGTTCGCAACCATCTGTAATGGGATCCAATGCCCTCTTCTGATGTGTCTGAAGAGAGCAGCAGTGTACTAACATATATAAAATAAATAATTTTTTCATTTTTTATTGGTTATTTTATTTATTTACATTTCAAGTATTCCCCCCTTCCAGATTTCCCCTCCTCAAATGCCCCATCCTATTCCCCCTCCCCTTTGCCTCTATGAGGGTGCTCCCTAACACATACACCCATTCCCACCTCACCACTCTAGCATCCCCTTATGCTGAGGTATCAAGCCTCCACAGAACCAAGGGCTTCCCCTCCCATTGATGCCAGATAAGGCCATCCTCTGCTACATATGTAGCTGGAGCCATGGGTCCCTCCATGTGTACTCTTTAGTTGGTGGTTTACTCCCTGGGAGCTCTGGGTGGTCAGCTTAGTTAATATTGTTGTTCTTCCTATGGGGCTGCAGTCCCCTTCAGCTCCTTCAGTCCTTCCCTAACTCTTCCACTAGGGTCCCCAGACTCAGTCCAATGGTTGACTATGAGTACCTGCATCTGTATTGGTCAAGTGCTGGCAGAGCCTCTCAGGGGACAGCTATACCAGGCTTCTGTCAGCAAGCACTTCTTGGCATCAGCAATAGTGTCTAGGTTTGGTGTGTGCAGATGGGATGGATCCCTAGGTGGGGATGTCTCTGAATGGCCTTTCCTTCAGTCTCTGCTCCATTTTTTGTCTCTGCATTTCCTTTAGATAGGAAAAATTCTGGGTTAAATTTTTTGAGATAGGTAGGTGGCCCTATCTCTCAACTAGGGGTCGTACCTATCTACTGGAGGTGGTCCCTACAGGTTCTATCTCCCCTTTGTTGGGTATTTTGGCTAATGTCATCCCTGTTGGGTCCTGGGAACCTCTTGCTTCCCTGACATCTGGGACTTTCTAGTGGCTATCCCCATTCCCCACTCCCCACTATACACTTTCCTGGCCATCTGTACTTCTCTTCTGTCTTTTCCCATATCTGATCCCCCCCCCTTTATCCCTCCCACTCCTCTCTCCTTCCCACATCTCTCCCTCCCTCTATCTCCCATGATTATTTTGTTCTCCCTTCTAAGAAGGACTGAAGCATTTTCACACTTTGGTCTTCCTTCCTCTTAAGCTTCAGATGGTCTGAGTTGTTTCGTGGGTTTTCTGAGCTTCTGGGCTCCACTCATCAGTGAGTGCTTTCACTTCTTGCTCTGTATCGCTCACTCCTCAGCCTTCCCTTAGGCAGAGCTTGTTGTAAATGTTTGGTGTGAATACTGAGGTTCAGAGAGATGAAACAGGAGGAGAGAGACGTTCTTTTCTCCAGGTGATAGAATGTTTAGGTAGAAAGTCTAAACTACAGCTGAAGATCAGTTATCAGAAGATGAAAGGGGAACGTTTTTTACTGGATACAAAGCTGAGGTGGAAATCAGTTGAATCTAAGTAGTAACAGATCCATGTCTTGAGCTGTCTTCAGCTTGCAGGAAGTTCTTCTTTCCAATCTAGCAACTTGCTTCACTCTTCATGAAACCTAAGACCTGTAGATGAACTGTACTGTGCAGGATGAGTCACAAGTTGCAATATGCCACCAGATGAACCTAAACCCTCATTAGAGATGGGAAAGTGCTAAGTCTAGTGTTACAGGAAGTATGCATTTCATTGGAACACTGGTCTTAGACCCAGATGTAATTCAAATCTCTTTTGTTAGAAATTATGGAACTCTGTAAATACATAGAGAAAATATTGGCTTAACAAGTACAACCTCATAAAAGTTTCCTGGGAACTGTCAAAGGAGCCATGTAAACAATGCAACAGCCATGCTATGGCACTAAGATAACCCTGTGCACAAGGATGAAACAGCACCTAGGAGGAAGGGATCCATTCCACTGAGGGGAAGTAGCAGTGATGCTCAGGAAATGATGGAAAGACACTGGGGCAGGAGAGATGGCATAGGGAATGGAGCACCAGGGAGATGATACAGGTGATGGAGCACCAGGGAGATGGAGCACAGGTGATGGAGCACCAGGGAGATGGTACAGGTGATGGAGCACCAGGGAGATGGAGCAGGTGATGGAGCACCAGGGAGATGGAGCAGGTGATGGAGCACCAGGGAGATGGAGCAGGTGATGGAGCACCAGGGAGATGGAGCAGGTGATGGAGCACCAGGGAGATGGAGCAGGTGATGGAGCACCAGGGAGATGGAGCAGGTGATGGAGCACAAGGGAGATGGGCAGGTGATGGAGCACCAGGGAGATGGAGCAGGTGATGGAGCACCAGGGAGATGGAGCAGGTGATGGAGCACCAGGGAGATGGAGCAGGTGATGGAGCACCAGGGAGATGGAGCAGGTGATGGAGCACCAGGGAGATGGAGCAGGTGATGGAGCACCAGGGAGATGGAGCAGGTGATGGAGCACCAGGGAGATGGAGCAGGTGATGGAGCACCAGGGAGATGGAGCAGGTGATGGAGCACCAGGGAGATGGTACAGGTGATGGAGCACCAGGGAGATGGAGCAGGTGATGGAGCACCAGGGAGATGGAGCAGGTGATGGAGGACCAGGGATTTAGAGCAGGGAATTAAACCCCTACACCGCAAAAAAGTGAGACCAAAGACCTAAGTCATAGTTCACAGTTCTGGGAAAGTCCCTAAGTGTACTAACCTTACCTTTTGGCTTCTGTAGCTCTGCCTATTGCTAACTGCTTTTGGCAATTGAAGTGTGTCAACCAGGATCCATTTTTGTACATAAAAAGCCAACAATAAATCTTGTGGCTACATGATTTGGTCTGCATAATGGATTCCCTGGGTAGCCCACCAGCCAGTGAATAAAGGCTTTCTATTTGCTATAGGAATCTGTATATTCCCAACCTCGCGGTCATTTGAAAATTAAACTATTCCAAAATTTTTATTCACTTATGGTGATATGTTTCTTCCCAAACAGTACCCCATCCCTCCCAGAATTCCACTGAGCTCACTGTCTTTCCTGTTAGCAGGACAAACAAGTCCCGTGTTCCTTCTGGAGTCCTTATTGTCTCCTCTGCATGGGGAAGAAGGTGAGGAAGGGGGTGTCCATAGCATTCAGAATTCTAGGATGTCTCCAGCTAGGGTTGTAGGATAGTAAAACCAAGAGGATTACCCAGCCTCTGCAGCCAGAAGCCTCGGGAATTGAACATCCTGTGTAGCACTAGAGAGGTGACTCTAGGCAAGAGCTCTTGGATGATGACAGGGCTGGGAGGTGGAGCTATGGGGAAGGGGGTGGGTTGCAGTAGGGGTGATCACTGTGCAGCCTGGGTCTGCAGAGGGTGCCACAAGGTTGGTGCACTCTGTGGTATGCGCTGGGAAAGTGTGAGGATGTGGGTGTGACTCAAGCACGCCAGGGAGAGGGCTGGAAGGTTGCACCTTGACACCAGGGCTGAAGAAGTGAAAAATGCTGATCCTGGATCCCAAACTCACCCACTTAGGCTCATAGGTGAGTAGGTGGTGGCAGGGGGGCCATTATTATCCTTGGAACTGGGGGTATCTGAGCATGGCTGGAGCCCAGAGAGATCAGCTCTGCTGAGCGCTGTGCACGTGGGTCTTTTGCTCAGTGAAGTCTCCTGCTCTGGTCAGGCTCAGTGTTGGGTGCTTTCCAGAACCCTGGCTACTTCGACATCCAGGCTGAGAACCTGGGCATCTGGCACGTGCCCAACAACAGCCCCCTGCACAACTGGAGGAACAGCTCCCTGCTGAGGTACCACACCTTCACTGGCTTCCTGCAGCATCTGGGCCATAATCTGTTTGGCCTCTACCAGGTACTCAAGACTCCTGGCTGAGGCTCCTTCTCACGGGTGTGGGGAGAGGCGGGTGTTTGAGGTTGGGTGGGAACCATCATTCTACAGGCTTTGTGTTCCATGTTTCCCTAACTCTAAAGAATAATGTGGTTCTCTTAGGATGTTTGAGCCAAGGAAGGCAAGGGTTAGGGATATGTAGAAAGCTGAGGAGAGGAGAGGAGAGGAGAGAAGTAGGTAGGGGGAGAGAAGGGAAGGGAAGGGAAGAGAAGAGAAGAGAAGAGAAGAGAAGAGAAGAGAAGAGAGAGGCAGAGATAGAGAAAGAGACAAAGACAAAGACAAGACAAAGACAGACAAAGACAAAGACAAAGGAAATCATTCTTTCTTGTGTGACTGGTTTGGAAACAATCTCAGTTACTGGGCCAATGTTGTGCTCCTCCGTGTAGGGCAGCGTTCATGGGAGGTCCAATGCCATAGTCCTTACCCAGTAACTTCTTTTGTTCCTTATAGAAGTACCCAGTGAAATATGGAGAAGGAAAGTGTTGGACTGACAATGGCCCAGCGTTACCTGTGGTCTATGACTTTGGTGATGCTCAGAAGACTGCCTCTTATTATTCCCCCTATAGCCAGAGTGAGTCTCTAATGCTCTTCTGAACTCTCAGTCAGACATACGATCAATTCACTTACCAACAATTGCAGCAGCCTGCCCTTCTTCTATGAATGTTTGTGTTTTGTTTTACTTCATTTGCATAAGTACCCTTGAGCTGGGAACTATTACTAACCAGGATACTGGAGCACTGAAGGTTTGGGAACTTGGCTGAGAGCATAGGGGATCCTCAGGAGAGTTGGCATACGCACTGGGGAAGCTTGGCTCTAAGGTCTACTCTTAGTGATCCCAGTATCAGTCAGGTGCCTAAGGACAAGGACAAGTTCATGTATACAAGGCAGAGCAACAGAAAAAAATAGAGACACCGCGCTTTGCACCGTCCTCCGGCCGTCGCTCTCAGTCTCTCCGCCACCATGCCTATGTTCATCATGAACACCAATGTTCCCCGTGCCTCCGTGCCAGAGGAGTTTCTCTCCGAACTCACCCAGCAGCTGGCGCAGGCCACCGGCAAGCCGGCACAGTACATCGCAGTGCACGTGGTCCCGGACCAGCTCATGACTTTTAGCAGCACGAACAACCCCTGCGCCCTCTGCAGCCTGCACAGCATCGGCAAGATCGGTGGCACCCAGAACCGCAACTCCAGCAAGCTGCTGTGCGGCCTGCTGTCCGATCGCCTGCACATCAGCCCGGACCGGGTCTACATCAACTATTACGACATGAACGCAGCCAACGTGGGCTGGAACGGTTCCACCTTCGCTTGAGCCCGGGCCTCACTTACCTGCACCGCTGTTCTTCAAGCCTTGCTGCACGCAACGTTCTGTGTTTATCCACCCGTAATGATGGCCACCTTCTGGTCGGGAGAAATAAATAGTTTGAGACCAAAAAAAATAAAATAAAATAAAAATAGAGTTTTACTTCTGTCATGAGGGGTGCTGGTTGAATTGTTTAAAATAAATACAAAGGTAGCACATCAAAGTGCTGAGCCTACACTGTGTACGTCAACGCTATTCTTACTTATACTTGGGATATAAAGATTTAAAAGAAAAGTTAGCAAGATAAACATGAACAGGCCAAGCGTGGATGCATTCGCTAACTGCTAGGATGAGCCCTTGAAGATATTCAACAGAGACCTTCCTGAATTAGAAATTTCTCCACTCAAGCTCTTGAAGATGAGGACTTTTTAAGGACTGGCCCTTGAGTCTGGGAGTGGGAATAGGTGAGGATTTCTCAATGTGTCTGATGTTTTAGGTCATATATCCTGAGCCTGGCATCACCGAACTCTGGATTCACAACTATTCTAGCACTTTCCATGAATGTTGTTTTCTATCTCTTGTTTTCAGAGGTATTCAAAGCAGGATACATCCAATTCGGAGTGTTTAGTGCTGGAGTGAAGGTCATTGGATATCTGTGACTCTATGTATTGACCAAAAAAGCTCATGCGTAATACTGAGCTTGCCAGTATGTATCTGTGTATACAAAGCATGGAAGACTGTCATGTTAGGATGTGTACATATGTGAGAATGTGACCTCTTATACCTTGCTTGGTCTCAGGTACCAGAGCTTCTTTCTAGATAAAGATATCCTTTCTTGCTGACGACCATTACAAACTTCTACTGCACTGTTGATGTTTACTGGGATTTTAGGATAAAAGACCCCTTACATAGAGTTACGATGACACTTCTGTTTAGGAAGTCTTGTAGATTTGCAACCGCATAAGAACAACAATACCAACCAACAAGAGCTCCCAGGGACTAAACCACCATCCAAAGAGTACATATTGACAGATCCATGGATCCAGCTGCATATATAGCTGAGCATGGCTTTATTGGGCATCAGTGTGAGGAGAAGCCCTTGGTCCTGCCAAGGCTTGATGACCCAGTGTAGGGGAATGTCAGGGCTGGTAGGCGGGAAGGGGTGGGTGGGGGAACACCCTCACAGAAGCAGGTCGGGGAATGGGGGCATGTATAGGGGGTTATAGAGAGTTTATGGACTGGAAACCAGGAAAGGGGATAACATTTGGAATGTAAATTTTAAAAAATCCAATAAAAAAAAAAGAAAAGAAAAGAAATAGTAAGAAATAGAAGGAAAAAAAAAAAGGAAGTCCTGTGGAAGCCTTTAGGGTTGAAATTATTAGAGAGATACCAGGTGTTGTCACTCTCCACCTAGGATTTAGCTTTAATGGTTAAACATAACCTTTTCGGGGTTGGGGATTTAGCTCAGTGGTAGAGCGCTTGCCTAGCAAGTGCAAGGCCCTGGGTTCGGTCCTCAGCTCCAAAAAACATAACCTTTTCAGGGCTTGCAGAGATGCTCATTGTGTTGAGGGGTTACCAGGAAGGTACTGGACATCTGGTAGACCTCACCCATTCCTATTCTCCTTCCTTCCTATCACAAGGAATTTCTCTTGTTGGATGTTGGCATTATCAACTTACTGCAAAGGCAGGTGAAGCTACCTATGTCCCCTGAGCCTGGGATTGTTAGACTTATACTGTTTTTTGTTTTGTTTTGTTTTGTGTTTTTTTAAATAATTTATGGCCAGAGGCAGGTTGAGGATGGAGGACTTTTACTGCCCCAGTGAAAGCTGTAACAAATTAGCATGTTCTTGCTAAGCATGGTGGTGTACATCTTTAATCTCAACACTCAAGCAGTAGAGACAGGCAGATCTTTGTGAGTTTGAGGCCATCCTATTCTACATAGTAAGTTCCGTCTCTGTCTTGGGGCTGGAGAGATGGCTCAGTGGTTAAGAGCACTGACTGCTCTTCCAGAGGTTCTGAGTTCAATTCCCAGCAACCACATGGTGACTCACAACCATCTGTAATGAGATCTGACCTCTTCTGTTGTGTCTGAAAACAGCTACAGTGTACTCATAAATAAAAGTTTAAAAGAAGATCCCGTCTCAAATAAAAAAAACAACAACAACAATTGGCATGGTTTGGGGGATCTAGCCCTCCTGAAAACCTCAGTATTTATTCATTCCTCAGTATTATCTTGTCCTTCAGGATGAGATAGCGTAAAGCCAAGGAGGAACTTGAGACTATGGTGGGGAATGACAGAAGTCACAGAGTATGTAGTGTTGAAAGAGTAGCAAGCTGGTTTCAATTTTGGTACCTAATTTAGGATACAGGAAGAGCTCATTTTGGAAACATTAAAACGCATTAGCTCAGGAAAAGACTTTCATGTCGTGGCTTTGGGACTATATAAGTGATGGGCACCACCTCAGTGTTTTAAAGGGGAGATAAGAGTGAGTCAAGCATTCTTTTCAAAGATCACACTGGTGACCTGGAGGTAACATATTCTAGTGGAAGAGAGTCTGAGCACAAGGAAACAAGTATTAAAATGGCTCCCATGGTTCAAACGAAAGCCTGGGGTAGTGTGATAAAATTGGAGCGTGGTAAGCACTAAAGACTTTCAAAGATTTTAAATTTATTAATAGCTGAATACAGAGAATAGGAAGGGAAGGTGCTGAATAATTTCGAGATTGTCATTTGAGTGAGTGAGTATCAAGTAGTAAGCGAAGATGTCTGGATGCCGAATATGTTTGGGATGGGAGGGAGGATATACAGTCATATGATGCTGGTATTTTTAAACATCTATTGGATCGTGTTTGTATCTGTGCACATGTGTATTCAAGTAATCACAGAGGTCAAAGAAAGACATTAGATCCCTGGGAATTGGATTAAAGTCTTTTATTTGAGTGCTGAGATCTGAACTTGGGGTCTCTGATAGAGTAGTGAGATGTCTTAATCTTGGAACTATTCCCCTAGCCCCCACATTACTTGCTTAATAGGGTGGGATCCTATTTTGTCTTGTTTTAGATGTATTTATATAAGTTTATAAGGATGAGTATTTTGCCTGCACAAGTGTGTATGTGTCGCTTAAGTTTCTGGTTCTGATGAACCAGAATGGGCATTCTATCCCCTAGAACTAGAATTATAACAGTTGTGAGCCCCATAAGGGTTCTAGGAATCAAACTGGTTCCTCTGCAAAAGCAGTAAATGCTGTCTCCCAAGCCCAAGGTTACATGCATTGATCAATGATGGACTTTGTATATGATGGTAGTCCAACAAGATTTGTATTGCCTACTAATATCATAGTTGTCCTAGCTTGTGTAAGCATGTCCAATAATGTTCACAACAATATAATTATCTACGTATTTCCCCCAAGTAAATCTCCATCCTTAAGTTGCGTGTGGCTGTAAGTAACTGGGTTTTGTTGTTGTTTCTGTTGGCTGTTTGTTTGTTGTCATATGCAGTAGAAGGCCCTGGAGAGTGGTTCTAAATGGTAGTCTTGTCTTTTAAGTCTTAAGAAACAGCTGGACCGGAGATAGACAGTTTGAGCCATTGGTGGATATTTGGTTAATTGAAGGCAGAGGGGTGGCACAAAATATAGTTACAAATAAAAGTGTCTTCTCTCTAGGAAGTAGCACTTAAGGAATTCATGAAGGAAAAGTCTAACCAGGGAACCTGAGAACGGAGATTCAGAGGAGTTGAAGGAAAGGTAGGAAGAGACAATCATGCCACTAAAGCTACTGGAAGGGCCTTTATATCAAATAGATCAAGGCTGCCAGTGGAGAGGCTGGTGAGGGACACAGAGTCCACTGAATTTGGCTATTAACGTGTCTCTGGATTCATCAGCTATCTTAGTATTTTGCTTCTATGATAAACACTTGAGAAAATTAATTTAAGAGAAGAAGGGCGTGCTGGCCAGTTTTCTATCAATTTGACACAAACTGTAGTCATCTGAAGTGAGGTAACCTCAAAGGATAAAAAGCTTCCATGAGATCAGGCTGTAGGCAAGCTTATAGAGCATTTTATTAATTAGTGATTAATGAAGGAGGGCCCAGCCCATTGTGAGTGGTGCCATCCCTGGGCTGGTGGTCCTGAGTTCTGTAAGAAAACAGGCTAAGCAAACTATGAGGAACAAGCCATTAAGCAGCACTTCACCTTGGCCTCTGCAACAGTTTCTGCCTCCAGGTTCCTGCCCGGTGAGAGTTCTCGTTCTGACTTCCTTCAATGACGAATAGTAATGTGAAGGTACAAACCAAATAACCCTTTCTCCTCAAGCTGCTTTGGCCATAGTGTTTCATCACACTAATCCTAAGACAAAGGACTTCTTTAGATTGATGGCTTCCGAGATTTCAACCCCTGGCCATTTATCTCCATTGCTTTTAAGTCCAGAGTGAGGCAGAAATGTACAGGAAAGACCTATCAAAGCACTATAGTTCACTTCACAGTGGCAAGGAAGCCAAGAAAGACCAGGAAAGGCCAAGGCAAGGTGCCCTTCAAAAGCGAGCTACTCACTCCTTCAGTGATCAGTTTCCTCTAACCAGACCCCAACTTCCACAGCTCCACCACCTCCCAAAAGTCAGTTCAAACTCATGAACACACCAGTGATTAATCAACTGATTATGTAGACAGGATCCCCTTATTGTATCCCTTCTCCTGCCTCTGCATATTATTTTCACTGGGACCTGGTCTTCAGTACACACACCTTCTGGGAAGGCACTTCCTGGCTTCTCGTGTGTTTTCTAGCAATGTATCAGGATTCCCAGCCCTGATGTTCCAAGAACAGCCGTCAAGGGGAACCAGAAACTCTTTTGAAGTCTCCCACCCCTGCACAGAAAGAATTCATGAAGACACCAAGTTTTCGATGAACATAATTTATTCTCCTTTTCTGGTCATTAGCATTCTAGTTACTAGGTCATTGTGTCTCCATGCCTGGGAGCCTACAGATTGGAGAAGTCTGGGTCCACCCCACAGAGTTCTCAGCGATAGAACAGAAGCACGGCTGCTTCAGTTATCTCCCGGCTACTGCTGTACCCAGTGTGAGTTCCGTATCCGTTCCAATCAAACGCCCCGAAGTCTCCACACTGCCTGGGGTTACCTTCTGGAAAGAATCCTCCTCCACCGATGCAGTGCTGGAAAACACAGGAAAAGCAGGGGAGGTCAGCTGGTGAGACGATTCGGATATGAAGCGCCTTCCCAAAAGGCGTGTGCACTGAAGACCAGGTCCTGATGAAAGTAAGATTCAGACGCAGGGGAAGGGATTCAATGAGAGGACCCTACCTACATCGGCAATAGCTTAGTCATTGGGGTGCTCATGATTCTGAATTGACTATTGGGAGCTGTGGAAGTTGGGGTCTGGTCACAGGAAATAGGTCACTGGGAAAGGAAGTAGTTTGGGGTGAACACGCACACCCACGTGACACAAATGCAGGCGTTTGAGGGCAGTCTTCAGATCTCGGGCCTTGCCTTTCCACCTTGTATAAGTTGGTTCTCCTCACCACTGTGTGAAGCTGACCTACCAGCTTCTGGGGAAGCTCCTGTCTGTTGCCCATTCCTCTCTAGGGAATACGGGGATTATAGAAACTTCCACAACTGTGTGCAGATGGCATATGGGTTCTAGAGATAGATATGAACTCAGGTCACCAAACTTGCACCCCAAGGACTTTTATCCGGTAAGCCATCTATCTCCTCAGCCACAGAGGAACATGTGTTTGGAGATGGTTTTCCCTGGCCTTTCATGCCGCCTCTCACTTTCCTAGTCACTTTTCAGTAAGCCACACTTTTGATGTGCCCTTCCTGTAGGATGGTTCTGTCTCACCATGGATCTAACAACAATGGAGTCAATTGACCATAGCCTAAAACCTAAGAAACTAAATAAAACCTTTTAAGGTGTTTTTCTTGGGTATTTATCACAGAGACAAAAGACTGACTAATGTACCTAATGAATCTAGAGACACGTTAATAGCCAAATTCAGTGGGCTCTGTGTCCCTCACCAGCCTCTCCACTGGCAGCCTTGATCTATTTGATCTATAAAGGCCCTTCCAGTAGCTTTAGTGGCATGACTGTCTCTTTCTACCTTTCCTTCAACTCCTCTGAATCTCCGTTCTCAGGTTCCCTGGTTAGACTTTTCCTTCATGAATTCCTTAAGTGCTACTTCCCAGAGGGGACACATTTATAACTCCCTACTTTGTGCCACCCCTCTGCCTTTAATTAACCAAATATTCACCAATGCCTCAAACTGTTTGTCTCCAGCCCTGATGTTTCTTGGGCTAAAGATCTTAAATTCATCTGCCACTCAAATTGTTATACCAACATTTCACACTTCACATGGGGGGGGAGGGGCAGAGTTAGTTACAGAGTTACAGCCATGTGCCACTTAGCAATGGGGATTTATTGTGAGAAATTCATTGGCTGTTCTGCCACAGTGTGACATCTTAGGGTGTCCTCAAACAGCAATACTACCACATGGAACCACTGTCATATAAACAATCCATCATTGGCCCATCATGCACAGTATGTGTGTAAATCCCTCCTTGACTCCAAACCTAACTTCTTTCAGACATTGTAACTTAATAAATGGTATTCAGTGGCTTTGGACTTGCTGACACTATCATAAAAATAAGGGAAGTAAAGAAATTGATTACAGTTAAATAGAAACAGGAAATACTAGTGTGCTATTTCAGAGAAGAATGATTGTGATAATAATGATAGTAGTTTCAACATTCAAAAGTTAGAGGATGTTGGGGTTGGTCTACTGCACTGTGACTAGACCATATGCTGAGCTCTATGCCCCAAGATCAGGTTGCAGTCTGGATATGGGCATTGTATTAACCAATGTGCTGTAAAAAATGTTCCTCAATTATCTCTGATTGGTAAATAGAAAGCTAGAGTCTCTGACTGGGCAGGGGAGAGAGGAAGTCAGAACTTTAGATGGAGTGAATGGATCTCAGGTAGGGACCATAGAGGAAAGACAAGGGAAAAGGGAAAAAGAAGGTCGCCATGATGCAGGATGGATCATAAACTCGTGGCTAATGGAAGCTAGCCCTGAGGACACACATGAAACAGAGCAAGACTCAGTTGGAAAGTACTGAGGCATTTATCTGGTTATTGATAGCCTAGTCGGTTAAAATAGTTCAGAAACTGCCCAGTGTAATGTCAGCAGCTTGTTAATAACATAGGAGCTAAATCGGATAGAGTGGGGCAGAAATGTTCCTCATAAAATTACTAGTATAAGAGGAAAATAGAATGTTTTCATCATAAGGAAATGCATATTTTTTGAGGATGCAGGATGATTTAAACGTTGCGTGATCTATCCCTGTATTGAGTCATCACAATGTATCCTATTAAAACATAACTTTTGTGTTATCAGTTAAGTAAACTTAACTTTAATAAATTTTAAAATGGTATTCACTCCCCCAAGTGGAAACCATAAGGTTATCCTATACACTCTTCCCATGCTGTGTACTCATCTGGTCATAAATTTTAAATCATTGGTGTTCATTAGCCCCATATGTGGATACTGCCCTACTTTACGGTTTCATTTGGACCATGAAAACCATCTCTCTTTGTGTTTAGTCTCTCCCCCCACTGAAATCTATCGTACTGTGTCATCTTTGTAGCACACAGATAATCTAGCCAGTCTTCCCTTTAAAATGCCCCCGTCATTTACATATACAGTACAAACTCACTAGGGTAATGTAAAAGTCTCTCCCTGCTCTAGTTCCTGTTAACACTTCCTAAATCAGCTCTTGCCTCTATCCTACATCCATCCCATACACCAAAGCTGAAACACAGCTTGCTTTCCCTCAATACCACACGCTAGAAACACTGGTAAACTTAAACACACTATTCACTCACCCTAAATTGGCTCTGCATCATAAGCTTCTGTCCATCTCCCAAGAATCAACTCAAAAATTACCTTTCCTATAAACTGGGTGTGGTGTCACATACCTTTAATCCTAGAACTGGGAAGGTAAAGGCAGGAGGATAAGAAGCTCAAGGTTAGCCCTCAACTCACCATGTAGTTGAGGAATAACCTGAGATACATGAGACCTGTCTCAAAACCAAAAATCCTCGCCTGCAGTCAGAGTACTCTGCCATTTCCAGTGCTCATTGTGGGCCCTAGAAATATTGTTTTGTTTTGTGTTTTGCTTTCTTTTGCTTTATGTCACTAAAAACCAAAACCTACACATTAGGCAAATGTCCTATCACTCAAGCCATAACCAAGCTCCTTAGATTTTATTTCTATTATAGTTAAAATATGTCATAAAACAGTTATATGTTTGTATGAATGTCTAAACTCTTAAGTGCTAGCAAGGTACAAACATGGTGTTTCATGTCTCCTGCACTGTTACAGTCTAGGTGCTCAAAGCAGACTATGCTGAATAATAAGACAATACACACTAACACCTATGTGTATGACATTTCATATTCTTCAACATGACTGAAAGGTGAATAGGATCCAGGATTTCCCAGAGACCTTCCCTTTCATTATCTGCGTACTCATCACCCTCCATCACAATCAAGGGCCTCCTAGTCAGCAAAGCTTCCACATCCTTTCTGGAGAATGGATATTCTGATGACCAAAGAATGAAACCATGAAACAGGGCCACCTGTCAGGAGCTGAGGACACTTTTCTCAGACTGTTAGTTTGAGGAGATCTGAGTTCCAAGAGAATCTGGTTTTCTTGTTAATTCCCACTATGACTACCCAAAGATTCCCTCCTCATTCTGCTTTTTGCCACAAACTAGAAAAAGAAATAAACAGCAAGAATCTAATGATCCCAGACTTAGGAGAATGTCAGGTAGCTGCAGGGGAGCTAAGTGTACCTGACCTCACAATCAATATACATTCTGGTCTCTAACCAGAGAAAGTGCCTGTAGTAGGGAGGAGAATAGCATGAGTGAGGTCTACCAGATGTCTAAACTCTTCTAGTCACTTCTCAACACAATGAGTATCTGTAAAGCCCTGGAGAGGATATATTACACTTTGAAAGCTAAGGCTAAACCCTGGGTGGAAAGTGACAACACCTGTCATCTCTCTAACCCCAAATCTCTGTATTGACCTTAAGCCCCGAAAGGCTTCTACAGGTCTTCTTAACACAAGTGTCATCGTAGGTCTATATAGCGGGTGTTTTATCATAAAATCTAAGCTAACAGCCACAGTGCATTAGACGTTCCTAACATTGACTCTGGTCTTCTACAAGATAGGATATTTGTTTCTACACAGAAGTTCTGATCCCCGAGACCTAGAAAGATCATACTCTCACTTACATGCTCACACTACTGTGACAGTCTCCCATGCTCAACAGACACTGAAAAACTCAGTCTTACTCACAGACCCCTTTGGTCCCTAATAAGACCCATGAGAAATGGCTCAACAGTACAGAACACTTGCTGCTCTTGCAGAGGATCTCAGTGCTGTTCCTCAAGCACCTATGTCAGGCATGTCGCAATCACATGTAACTGCATTTCCAGGGAATCTGACACCTTCTGGCTTCCAAGGGTACATGTACACACATGCGTATACCTACACAGAAGACACGGGTGTATACATAATTTAATATAATAAAATAAATAGTATTTTTAAAAAGACTCACAGCTTCAGAATTGCATCCAGTGACCTTCATGCCAGCACACAAGGCACTGGCCGCTCTCTCATTATTATACACTCTGAACTGAACAAATCCTGCAGTGAATTCCTCTGAAAAGAAAAGGTAGAAAACAGCATTCAAGGAAGGGTCTAGAAACAGTCGTCTTAAAGTCAACCCAGAAATTGTAAACGCAAGGCACAGGTTCTAGTTCAACACATTAGAAACACTGATGGCAGTTGGGTGGTGGGGCATGCCTTTAGTCTCAGCACTTAGAAGGCAGAAGCAGGCTGATCTCTGAGTTCAAGGCCAGCCTAAAGTACAGAGTGAGTTCCAGGACAACAAAAGCTACACAGAGAAAGCCAGTCTCAAAAACTAAAAAGAAAGAAAGAAGGAGTGAAGGAGGAAGGAGAGAGGAGAGAGGGAGGAAGGAAGGAAGGAAAGACAGACAGACAGACAGACAGACAGGCTGGCTGGCTGGTGGAGTGTGACCCTACCATGACCCATGGCTGAAGCATCCCACCTACAAATGTAACCAGGAGGAGCCTTTTCTAAACCCCAGAGTCCAGGAGTTAGTCTTCAAAAGACCCCAATCTGCTGAAGGCTTCTATGAAGAGTAACACAGATGACACTGACCTCTGAGGGACAGTTAGCCAGTACACTGACTCTTGTACTGCCATGCTCTTCTTGTTCATTTTAAACTTTTATATGCCAACCACGAATAGTAAGAGCTTGAAATTACACAACATAGGCTCAACGTCTACAAAGGGTATGTGCCACCTTTGGATTTATATCAAACAACACAATAGTCACCTCTCACAACAGAAATCAAACTCCGTGCCAATTCTCCTGCTTATCCCCTGTGCTCTCAGCCAAGTTCCTGAACCTTCAGTGCTCCAGTATCCTGGTATCTAAAACTGGTTAGTAATAGTTCAGAGCTCAAGGGTACTCATGCAAATGAAGTAAAACAAAACACAAACATAGAGGAAGAGCAGGCTGCTGTGACGGTTGGCAAATGAATTGATCGTCTGTCCGACCAAGAGTTCAGAAGAGCATTAGAGACTCACTCTGGCCATAGGGGGAATAATAAGAGGCAGTCTTCTGAGCATCACCAAAGTCATAGACCACAGGTAACGCTGGGCCATTGTCAGTCCAACACTTTCCTACTCCATATTTCACCGGATACTTCTACAAGGAACAAAAGAAGTTACTGGGTAAGGACTATGGCATTGGAACCCCCATGAATGCTGCCCAACATGGAGGAGCACAACACTGGTCCAGGAACTGAGATTGTTTCCAAACCAGTCACACAAGAAAGAATGCTTTCCTTTGTCTTTGTCTGTCTTTGTCTTGTCTTTGTCTCTTTCTCTATCTCTGCCTCTCTCTTCTCTTCTCTCTTTCTCTTCTCTTCTCTTCTCTTCCCTTCCCTTCCCTTCTCTTCTCTTCTCTTCTCTTCTCTTCTCTTCTCTTCTCTTCTCTTCTCTTCTCTTCTCTTCTCTTCTCTTCTCCTCTCCTCTCCTCTCTCTCCTCTCCTCTCCTCTCCCTCTCCCTCTCCTCTCCCCTTCCTTCCTTCCCTTCCCTTCCCTTCCCTTCCCCCCTACCTTTCCTTCTCTTCTCTCCCCTACCTACTTCTCTCTCTCTCCTCTCCTCAGCTTTCTACATATCCCTAACCCTTGCCTTCCTTGGCTAAAACACCCTAAGAAAACCACATTATTCTTTAGAGTTAGGGAAACATGGAACACAAGCCTGTAGAATGATGGTTCCCACCCAACCTCAAACACCCGCCTCTCTCCACACCCGTGAGAAGGAGCCTCAGCCAGGAGTCTTGAGTACCTGGTAGAGGCCAAACAGATTATGGCCCAGATGCTGCAGGGAAGCCAGTGAAGGTGCGGCACCTCAGCAGGAGCTGTTCCTCCAGTTGTGCAGGGGGCTATTGTTGGGCACGTGCCAGATGCCCAGGTTCTCAGCCTGGATGTCGAAGTAGCCAGGGTTCTGGAAAGCACCCAACCCTGAGTCTGACCAGAGCAGGAGACTTCACTGAGCAAAAGACCCATGTGCACAGTGCTCAGCAGAGCTGATCTCTCTGGGCTCCAGCCATGCTCAGATACCCCCAGTTCCAAGGATAATAATGGCCCCCCTGCCACCACCTACTCACCTATGAGCCTAGGTGGGTGAGTTTGGGATTCAGGATCAGCATTTTTCACTTCTTCAGCCCTGGTGTCAAGGTGCAACCTTCCAGCCCTCTCCCTGGCGTGTTTGAGTCACACCCACATCCTCACACTTTCCCAGCGCATACCACAGAGTGCACCAACCTTGTAGTCATCACTTGTGGCACCCTCTGCAGACCCAAAGGTGTTGTAGTTGGCCCAATTGCCATCCCCCTCTGGGTAATCTGCTCTGTTGCCTTGCTGACTGGACCAGCGATCGCCCACTGTGCACTTCCCACCCATGTTGTTCTCATGCACGCTAGCCACCAGGGTCCAGCCACCACCTGCAGTGGTCATGTCACAGAAGGTCTGGTAGATGACACCATTCTTCGTGCGCAGGAAATAGAGGCCATCTGTGGAGAAAACCAGTCCCACAGTCATCCTGTATGCAGACTCCTTGGCCATCACAGTTCCAGAAGCAAAATGGCTCTAGGAACTACAAACATGGCTAATGCCCCCTACCCTGAGTGTCCTATCCCATGTGTCCCTGGGGATACTGAGATCCACCTGAGTTCAGAAAATCAAGTTTCAGTGAGTAAGGCAGAACACAGGATTACCCAAACTGACAGTGATATTTCTCCTCAAGTTAAACATAGTATTACAAAGGACTTAGCAACTCCACTCGGTATAGACAAAGAACTGGGAACAGGGACATTCATGCTCATTACAGCTCTGAACAAGACCTGAAAAACAGAAACAACCTAAGGATTTCTCTCTATTAAAAAAAAGGAGAAGGGGAGGGCTGGAGAGGTGGCTCAGTGGTTAAGAGCACTGACTTTTCTTCCAGAGGTCCTGAGTTCAATTCCCAGCAACCACATGGTGGCTCACAACCATCTATAATGGGATCCAATGCCCTCTTCTGGTGTGTCTGAAGACAGCTACAGTGTACTTCTATATAATAAATAAATCTAAAATAAATAAATAAAAATAAAAAATAAATTAAAAAGTAATAAGCAACATACTGTGCTGTATATGATACACAGTAAGTCCCTGCGCCCATCCCCATATATCCAATAGATCAAAAGAATGAGATGGACTGGAGAAATGGTCAGTGGTTAGGAGCAAGTACAGGACTTGAGTTGGGTTCCCAGCATTCACACAAGTGCCTGTTCCTCCAGCTCCAGAAGACTAGATGACCTCTTCAGGACTCTGCAGGTACCTATGCACACACGGACACCTTCCCATCCACAGACACGTAAACAACAACAACAACAATAATGATAATAATAATAATAGTAATAATTTACGTAAGTTAAGTGTATGAGCCATGGAGCACACTACTCATATGAGGTAGCAAGAATGAACAGATTCATAGACATAGGAAACAGAACAGCAGTTCCAGGGACTACAGAAAGGCACTGCTTGGTGGCTATGGAGTCACCATCTAACGTTCTGGAGATGGGTAGTGGGGATCCGTACCATTGTGAAAGCTGCTCTTTCCTCCGGAAACCATTGTAAGTGATTAGGTGGCGATTTTCACCCACTATGTATATTTTATCATATTTTCTATATTAAAAAATAAAGGCAAAAAGTAATGATAAAGCCTTGGGCTGGAGAGATGGTTCAGCGGTTAAGGGCACTGGCTGCTCTTCCAGAGGTCCTGAGTTCAATTCCTGCAACCACGTGGTGGATCACAACCATCTGTAATGGGATCCAATGCCCTCTTCTGCCCTGCAGGCATAGGTGCAGAACACTGTGTACTTAGATGGATGGATGGATGGATGGATGGATGGATGGATGGATGGATGGATGGATACATACATACATACATACATACATACATACATACATACATACATACAAAGACTGTCCCAGAGGACAAAAGCCTGATTTCCTAACTGGGTTTTTTGTTTGTGTTTTTGATTCAGGGTCTCCCCCAGGCTGTCCTGGAGCTTACAATCCTCTGCTTTCAGCTCCCAAGCGCTAGGATGACAGCGTACTTTTCAAATGTCCTGTCACTCACCTTGAGCCCTTGTGTTCTCCTCCTTGATTTCCTTGCAGCTTCTGAACAGAGAGTCAAAGAAAGAATGGGTCCCTTTGTTGATTTCCGGGTCCTCTTTAGCTAGGGAAAACGCAGAGGTTCGTTGTTATGCAACACCCAGTCTCTCCTTGTCTGCAAGAACCGTGTCCCTAGCGCCACAGACAGACAGACAGTCTGGACCAGGACCTGTCTCAGAAGCTCACCGCCACAGGTTAATTTCTTCAAGAGGCAATAAGCACCCAGCGTACACCTCAAAGGCATCATCTCAATGGGGACGGACGTCTTTATATGTTCAGGAATATAAATTATATATCCACAATTAAGGAAAAAAGGCATTTATTTTGGTAGAGAGTAGGGGCAGAGCATAGTTGAGAAGGGCTGGAAGGGAAGAGGAAAATGAGTGGGAAAATAACACAATTACTTTAATTTTAATTTTTAATTTCAAAAAATATATTTTCAAAAGGCATGATCAGGCGATCTTCAATGGTGCATGTCTTTAATCCCAGCATGCAGGAGGCCGAGGCAGGCAGATCTCTGAGTTTGAGGCCAGCCTGGTCCACACAGTGAGTTCCAGAACAGCCAAAGCTACACAGAGAAATCCTATTGGGAGGGAGCATGATCTCTGGCCCTCAGAGACCCCCAGATCCTGGGACCAAAACAGTCTAGTGCTGTTTGCCTTTAAAGCTTAAAGTGACTTGAAGAAACTGGGTTCCTGTAGCGAGACTCACCCGCACTGCCCCCTCTGGTGGCAACGATGAGAAACAGCAGAAAGCCGAGTTGGGTCATGGTCGTCTAGAGAAAGCAAGATGAAGGTCACTCTCTATCCTGATCTTCTTTTCCCCTTATCCCTGTCTCGGCTCCTACCTAGTCCTTCAAATACTCAAAGGCCCCTTTCCGGTTTTAAACTCAGCACCTTCTGGCTTAAACTGTGACCTGAGCCAAAAATTCTCTCCCCTCCCCCCTATTCCGCAAACAGCAGTCACCTTCCCTCTGTACCTGAGCTGAGAGTTGCTAGCCGGCTAATGACAGGAACCTTTCTTTGCTGAGGCTCATGCATGTGTGAGACTTTGGTCCTTTTATAGGGAAAACCCAGTGAGGCGCAAGCTTTCCTTCTGGCAAAATGCCCTGTGTAGATAGAGCATCTGTTTTATTACAGGGTAATTCTGAAATTAGTGAGCTCTAGAAGTGAACTCTACTTGGATTGTTCCATATTCCAAGACGTGATGTTGGACTTGATTTTCAGTTTGTATCTTTCCTATAAAGTATATATTTCCTTTTTTTTAAATCCTAACATCTACCATAATCATCATTCATAGGAAAAGGAAATGATTACAAGTAGTATTGGTATTGGTGGCAGTGGTGGTGGCGGTGGCGGTGGCAGTGGCGGTGGCGGCGGCGGCGGCGGTGGTTTTTGAGACTAGGTTTCCCGTAGCCCACTGATTGGGGGTCATGCAAGAGGAACAGCAAAAAGGCTGTAGAACTCACGGGATTCAGCCTGCCTGTTAGCACAATCACAATGGGTGTGCCTTGGAGAGGCAGAGCCCCAAGGACTACCTATCCTGAGGACTTCATGCTTTTGTGGAGTTTTGCTCTCCTTTGGCCCTTGCAGTCAACATGAACCTTTTAATGTATGGGTTGTATGAAAACTTTAAGGGGCTTTCTAGCCCCTCACTGGACAGTGTTGTTGACACAAGAATAGTGATTGATCTTTGAGCATTGCAGCTGGAGCAGATTAATGATTCAACCACCACCCTTAGCAAGAATTTAGAGATGCAGATGGTTAATAAAGCTAATTAATTAATTAATTAATTAATTAAGGTGTTTTTGTCAGTGGCCTTGACATAGAAAATCTTGGGAACAATTTAAAGTTCAGAAAGACACACTCTCAATAACTGACCAAGGGAGGGGTTTTTTTGTTTTTGTTTTTGTTTTTTGAGGGAATGAGAACAATGGAAGCCCAACTACTACCGGCTGCCCTGCCTTACTTGCCAAGGCTGGGTTGATGATCAGGGTGATGGTTAATTTCTTGCACCCATTCTTGCCCTCAGCTTCCTGATATGATTTTATAAAAAAATGTTGATGAGTGGATGCACTCTTAGGCTTAAAATAGAAAGGTCTAATTTTATATATATAAAATTTGCGATATATAAGATTTGCAATTCTCTTAAGATTTTTTATAAGATTGTTTTCTAAGATAAATAATAAAATGATTGGTCCCTAATTGTAACTGCAAATTGCAGCCTGCCAGTAAGAGAAACTGGATGAGAAAAAAAAATCTTGCTTGCTTATACGTTGTTAATCTATAACACGTTTCTTAAATATGATTATAGATGGGATCTTGGGAATTATTTGTCTTTTACCTATATTACATAAAACATTTAATCATGTAAAGGTATTAGAGAACATGATTTTTTACGCATGGTAATGTAAGCCTATGTGAGTTTGAGCCAGGGTAGGCTATGGAAGCCAGCTTCAACAGGTAGGGAAAATGGGGAGGAGTGTGCAGTCATTGTAATTTTTTTTTACTGCTTGAAAGATATTTCTGGGATATATAAGCTATGAGAGAAGAAATACAGTTGTTGGAGCTTATAGAACCTCACTTCATCCACCGTGTGTGTGTGTGTGTGTGTGTGTGTGTGTGTGTGTGTGTGTGTGTGTGTGTGTGTGTTTTCCCTCACCCTTTTCTCTGGTCCCAGACAGTTTTTTGCCAGCCCCAGAGAATTAAGCTCTACTCCCTCAGAGAAAAATCTGTTGAGTGAAAGAAAAGATGAAGTGAGAGGAAGAGATTCAGTATCATCTTCAGCGTTGTAGAAAGTTTGAGGCCAGTCTGGGATACACGAGACCTTGTTGCTAAAGATACTAATACTAATAATAATAATAATAATAATAATAATTGTGGGCTGGAGAAGTGGCTCAGTGGTTAGGAGTGCTGACTGCTCTTCCAGAGGTCCTGAGTTCAATTCCCAGCAACCACATGGTGGCTCACAACCATCTGTAATGAGATCTGATGCCCTCTTCTGGTGTGTCTGAGGACAGCGACAGTGTAGTCATATAAATAAATTATATATAAAAGATTGTATACACACACAAAGAAAATATAGACTTCTTTTAGTACTTTTTTATTGATTCCTAGATATATTTTGTGATATTTGACATATTTAGTACTATACATTCTTACTGGTGCATAAATCCTAGAACAAACTACAACTAATTAGACCTAAGAGACTCTAAACATCTAGACTATTAGAAGGATATCACCTTTCGTGACCAACAGCAGCCCATGAGTCTCTGTGTCCTTTTGCATCTGTTCTTCAAACCACCTCATCCAAACCCCACTGTCCTTGACTGTAGTTTTGTTCAGATATGGACTTTTTTTTAAGCTGTGACTAATAGAAATTTTATCTGAAACTGGCTGAGACAAAAGGAAAGAAAAGTGACTCTATCATCTGATGAAATAATAATTCTAGAAAGAGAGAAGGCTCAGGTTTACTTGATGTAGCAGCTCGTCCACCCCTTTGAGTGTATGGGCTCATTTAGTCTCTACCCTGACTTTATCCTTTCACTGAATCCAAAATGGCTGGCTTTTGCTGCTCCAGGCATTACTGCAAGACAATGGAGAATGGCTCATTTCTTCCTGTGGCTCTTAACCCAGAGACCTCCAGCTTGCCTCTCCTCATTGGCCAGAAATGAGACACATACTCCACTACTGCAATGGTGCTTCTCGGGGAACTGTTGGACTAAGTGGCCTAAAGTCCACTTACCTAAGTGGGTAAGTGGGTCCATTTACCTAAGTTCTGGAGAACTGGAGTCCAAGATAAATGTGCCAGCCAGCAAGCCTTCACCACTCCAAGACCTCTCTGCCACCTTCTTACTGTGTTTCCTCATGGTCTCGTCTCTGTGTACATCTATCCCCAGTATGTCCTCTTGTGCTCAAATCTCCTCTTCTATAAAACATACCAGCCAAGAGCCAGCAAGACAGCTTAGCATAGAAAGACACTTGCCACCAAGCTTGACAACCCGAGGTCAATTCCTACGATCCCTGTGTTAGAGACAGAGAACTGATCCACACGAGTTGTCCTCTGATTTTCACAGGCGCACGCCATGGCACACGAACACTTAAAGACATACACCCATATGTGCACATACTCACACATAGAATAAATAAACCAATAGCATAATATATATGCATATATATATACATATATATATATATGAAAAGTTTATTTATGCACGCAAAGATATCAGGAATACTGGACCAAGGCCCATCTTAGTTTCTTAATTTTAGTCACCTTATTTAAAAAAAAAAAAAAAACTTTATCTAAATATGAATCACATTCTGAGACAGCAGGCTAGGGTTTCCACTTAAAACTGAAAGGACCATAATTCACCCCAACACATGTCCATTCCTGAACTAATTTCTGGCCAATGGGATGGAACTACCCCATTTGCCCTGAGGGTATGGGGCAGATGCTGGTTGGTTTTGTGACAAAGCTCTCCTCTGGCCTCTTTTTGAATATTCTTTAGCCCTCTTCTATCTCTAGTATTGGTCTATTCAAGTCCCTCTGCACACTGATACCAACCAGAATCTTTATAAAATACAATCTGTATCTAGGAGTTATGGCCCATATCTGTAATCCCAGCATTTGGAGATAGGGGTAAGATTTTCTGTAACTGAAGGTCCTCCTTGTCTATAAAGTGAGTTCAAAGCTAGCCTGGGCTACCTGAGACTCTGCTTTTTCTAAAAAAATAAAATAAAATAAAGCTTACACACAAAGTTATTACTATAACCCCATTCAAACATTCCTGTCATCCAGCAGCAAGTGAAATAGATTCAAAGCCCATATTTTAGAGGTTGTATCAGTTACCTGCTGACACATGACAGACCATTCCACAACTCAGGAATTTGAAACAAGAATCATCTTTGTGTATGAGGCTGCAATCTGAGCAGTACTTGTGAAGCAGGGCAAACTGACCCCGATCACTGGTGGTCAGCGTGGTTGAATAAATGTCTGACGGCTGCTCTCCCCAGTCTTTCTCCTGCTCTCTTTGGAACTCACATAATTTACATCGACCTCCCATTACACTGAACTACCTCATGCAACAGCAGAGTCAAGAGGCGTCAACAGTGCAACTGCAGAACGGGTGAGTGCTTTGTATCAACTGTGGGTGATGATGAACCAGATTAGGGGTTAGGGGGGAGGGAGATGAGAGCAAGGTCAGGAGACAGAAATCGCCCCAGTTTAGGCTACAGACTATGCTGGACAGAGTTTTCGTCTCCGTTGAGTGGAAAGACAAGCTGGAAGTTTGGGAGAGGTGTGATGGCAGGAATATCAAAAAACTAGGGCCTTGGGTTTGATCCCAACTCCGAAAAGAAAAGAGGAGAGGAGAGGGGAGGGGAGGGAGGGGGAAGAGAGAGAGGAGAGGAGAAGAGAGGAGAGAGAAAGAGAGAGGAGAGGAGAGAGAGAGAAGAGAGAGAGAGAGAAGATGAGAGGAGAGGAGAGGAGAGAGGAAGCTTTCTTTTGAGAGTGCTGCTTTCTGTGGACTTTAGCTCAGCATCTATGGTCCCTCCAGTTTAAAGTGGTTGAGGGAGACAGGGTGCGGGGAAGGGATTTAAAGTATATGTGGGCCCTGAGGGGGAATCTTGTGAAGAAAACCCCTCTCTCGCACACCACCTCAATCCGGCCATCATCTGTACCTCCTGTGACAGTCATGCTTTGCTGTGTTTACAATAAATGTGTGTTTTATGGTTCAGCAAACATGCGCATACAGAGAGTGAGTGAAGACAAATACACACATAATGAGTTATAGAAAAGCAAAAATAGCTGCGGATTGCCAGTCAGGTCAGGAACTAAAATCTTATGAGTGCCTCAAAAGCATCGAGTTCATTCCTTCCCCATTACGAGCCCTTTCCCCTCTCTAAAGGAACCACCAGGCCAGTGTGCATCAGTTCCTTGGACCTGTACGACCCTGCCAAAATTACTGCCTTTGTTGTGGTGCGTTTGTAGCTTGATTTGGGTGTTTTGTAGAAGCTAGACTTGAACTCATAATCCTTCTACCTCTGCCTCCTGGATGCTGGGATTGCTAACTAATTGAAATTTTATATTTTTCTATGCATTTCCTTTTTAAAGTTTCCTCTTTTTTTCTGAGACAGAGTTTCTCTATGTAGCTCTGGCTGTCCTGGAACTCATTCAGTAGATCAGGCTGGCCTCAAACTCACAGAGATCTGCCTGCCTCTGCCTCCTGAGTGCTGAAATTAAAGGTGTACACAGCTGCCTGGACCTGTTTTAAATTTCAGTTTCCTGGGACTGGAGAGATGGCTCAGTGGTTAAGAGCACCGAATGCTCTTCCTGAGGTCCTGAGTTCAAATCCCGGCAACCGCATGGTGGCTCACAACCATCTGTGATGAGATCTGATGCCCTCTTTTGCTGTGTCTGAAGACAGCTACAGTGTACTCAGATATAATAAATAAATAAAATATTTAAAAAAATTTCAGTTTCCTATTTTTTGATGTACACATGGAGAAACATTTATTTATGTGTACTGTACTCTGTATCTAGCAAAAATAGTTTCTTGTTCATTGGTCTGAGCCACCTGGGTTGTTTCAGATTTCCTATGTAACAGTTATCAGAAAACAATTACTATCATTTCTTCCTTATCAATTCCTATGCCTTTCTTTCTCCTGTGTATCACCTCATAAATGTCTCCAGTATCATGTTGAATAGCAGAACTAAATGACATCCTTTTCTATCATGCAAGGAAATATTTCAGTGCTCTGTAGCTAAATATAATGTTGTTATAGCTTTCTAAGATTCATTTTTAAGTGTATGCATATATGTGCGAATACGTGCATGTGTGTGCAGGTATCCTCACACACACAGAAGAGGGCGTCACATCCCACAGAGTGGGAGACACAGGCAGCTGTGAGACAACTGACCAGGGATGTAGGGAACTGAACTCCAGTTCTTGACCACTGAGCCATCCCTCTACCCAGTGCTGCCTATTTGTTATGAATTTATTATGAATAACCTTTATCGGGTTTTGAAAGTTTCCACAATTTTTTATTGATGGATTTTTGCCTGTGTGCTGTGTCTACTTGTTCCTGAGTGCATATGTATCCGTGCGTTTAGTGACATGGGCTTTCTCCTTCACTCATTTTCCACCTCGGTTGTTTGTTTGTTTGTTTTTTTGTTTGTTTTTGGAGACAGAATGTCACATTGAGCTAGTGTGGCTAGCCTGGAACCAACTTGGCAAACCCTGGGAATCCACCCACCTCTGCCTTCCTACCCCTGGGATTACAGGAACGCGCCTCTGTGCCCAGATTTCCGTACAGGTCCTGGGGATCCTGCACAGTAAGCCCTTTACCAAGGGAGCCACCTCCCGGCCCCCATGAGTCCTTTTTTTGATAATGAGTGAGTTCACACGGCACATACTGCCCTTTCAGATCTATCAATGACCATGTTTTCTTTCCTCTCACTTTGCATTTATCCCTACTTTCCCATGAGACAACGAGTTTTAACTTTCTGTCTGCAAGATCCAGAACTCTGGTAATCTTGCTGCAGGCTACGGAGCAAAAACCCCCAGGGGATGGTCTGAGTGACCTCAAATCCACTTCAGGGAGAACTCAGGGCCTGGGTGCCAGGGAGCCCTTCCATAAACAGTGCCTGTCTGTGGAGGTTCGTCTTTTGCCTGCATTATAATGCTAAATACTGGCCTGCAATTGCCCCTAGGGATGAGAGAGTCTGCACATACATACCCAAGAGACTTAGGGAACCTTGCCCCCAAGTTAGCCCTGATTGGTAATTAAAGATGCCTACAGCCAATAGCTGGGAAGAAGGGAGATGGACAGGGTTCTTGGGTTTCTGGACTTGGAGTCTGAGGAGACCACAGGAGAGAGAAGAAGGTGGGGAGAGGAAGAAGTCACCATAGGGTAAGCCAGTCATAAAAACATGATCAAAGGACTAGCCAAGGGGTTGGGGATTTAGCTCAAGGCGCTTGCCAAGCATAAGGCCTGGGTTCGGTCCCCAGCGAAAAAAAAAAAAAAAAAAAAAAAAAAAAAAGAAAAAAAAAAGAACAGCCAATTGGAACAAGATGGCCAGATGGAACATGGCAAACTGTAAAACGGGAGTGATGATGGGGAGATAGATTTTAAAGCACAGAGGGTAGATACCTGCCCCACTGTAGTGCTGATTAAAGTTTATTATAATAATAAAAGTTTTGTGTCTTTATCTGGTAGCCGGATGATCAAAGGCAGGACAGACACCCCCAACTGATTAGATATTTTCTACAACACTTGTCCGATGAGAACACAGCATTTGCTCAGCCTGAGTAATGCCCATTCTCCCCGCAGCCCCTCCCCACCTCCCATCACCACCTACCTATGGCACTCCCCTGAGCTCTGCCAACACTCAGGAGCCCTTGCTCAGAGGTGCTTCTCTGGTACCACGGGGAGGCTTCATCCCTGACGCCCCCTGTATGCTAAGCTGAGGGACAGCCCTGCCTCTAGACCCTGCAACTCCAGCTGGAAACACCACAGAGTTCTGAGTGCTCCTGGACAGCACCCACCCCACCCCACCGTCTTCCCCACTGCAGAGGGGACAAGCGGAGGGGACAAGCTATTAAACATAATGCGCTTGGTTTGCTCCTAGCAGAGGAGGAGACAGAGCCCAGCAGCTTTGGAAAAGAAGTTATCATCTTAGAAGTGAAGAAGAAGATGGCTGAGTGGTGTAACGGACTCATCCTCAAGTGGCATTGGTCCCCAGAGTACATGTCTAATCACTGACCAATGCAGACTTACTCTGGTGCTCCATTCCCTGGGCCATCTCCCTGGTGCTCCATCACCTGTTCCATCTCCCTGGTGCTCCATTACCTGCTCCATCTCCCTGGTGCTCCATCACCTGCTCCATCTCCCTGGTGCTCCATCACCTGCTCCATCTCCCTGGTGCTCCATCACCTGCTCCATCTCCCTGGTGCTCCATCACCTGCTCCATCTCCCTGGTGCTCCATCACCTGCTCCATCTCCCTGGTGCTCCATCACCTGCTCCATCTCTCTAGTGCTCCATCACCTGCTCCATCTCCCTGGTGCTCCATCACCTGCTCCATCTCCCTGGTGCTCCATCACCTGTACCATCTCCCTGGTGCTCCATCACCTGTACCATCTCCCTGGTGCTCCATCACCTGCTCCATCTCTCTAGTGCTCCATCTTCCTGGTGCTCCGTCTCCCTGGTGCTCCATTCCCTGCGCCATCTCTCCTGCCCCAGTGTCTTTCCATCATTTCCTGAGCATCACTGCTACTTCCCCTCAGTGGAATGGATCCCTTCCTCCTAGGTGCTGTTTCATCCTTGTGCACAGGGTTCT